>NW_016970016.1:0-940 GCF_001483705.2 Eufriesea mexicana
GTAACACAATCAAAATGAGCGTAACACAACGTAACATGCCGGGAACGCTACCGCTGGCCTCCGCGGAGACAAGCAGAATTTAAAGGGGCACAGTATAGCTCAGAAATCCATCCCATTGCTGTGAATAGCACAAAAGTCGAAGATACCATAGCTTAAACTGACCTAGCCTAACCTAACCAAACGTACAATATCTCAAAATAACTAGCAGCGACCACTGCCCCTGGCCTCCCCATAGCGAAGCAGGATACGATAAAGCACACTAGATCATAGAAATACACCGAATGAAAGTGTATAGCACGAGAGTCAAAGCTACCTTAACCAAACATTGCCTAACCTAACATAACCAAACGTAATATATCTCAACATTACGTGCCAAGACCACCATTGCTCGCCTCCACATAGTAGAGCAGAATAGAACACAGCAACGTAGAGCGCAGGGATCCACCGAATTGCGGTGTGTAGCTCACGAGTCAAAGAAGCCCTAATCAAGCCATCCTAACCTACACTAACGAAACGTAACATAGCTCAGCTTAACGTGGCGAGACAACTATTTCTGGCCACGCCAGAGCCAAGCAGAGCATACAAGAGTGCAGTAGGGCGCAGAAATCCAACGAATAGCTTTGCATGCCACAAAAGTCTAAGCAACTCTGTCCTAGCATAACCAAAATTGTCATATGCAAACGAAGCCTAACTATACCTAACGGGACCAGACCACTAGTGCTGGCCTCACCAGAGCCAAGCAGATAATAACAGAACGCTGTGGATCGCAGGAATCGGAGAATAGCAGCTTATTACACACATGTCTTAGCTACCCTATTCTAACCTCAACAAACCTAACATAACCAAACGCGCCACAGCTCAACCTAGCTTGCCGAAACCACCATTGCTGGTCTCCCAAGGGCCAAGCAGAATGTACTAGAGCTCGGTAGAGCGCAGAAAT
>NW_016970017.1:0-426 GCF_001483705.2 Eufriesea mexicana
AAATAAAATAAATATAATATGATATATAATATGATATAATATGATAAAATAAATGGGTTGGAACATAAGGAAGGAAATAATAAGAAAGTAGTTAAAGTCATACAGAAATTGTTGCTCATATCTCATTACAAATCTCAATCACATAAAATAAAATAAATATTATATGATGTATAATATGATATAATATGATAAAATAAATGGGTTGGAAAATAAGAAAGGAAATAGTAAGAAAGTAGTTGAAATCATAGAGAAATTGTTGCTCATATCTCATTACAAATCTCAATCACATAAAATAAAATAAATATATAGTTGAAATCATAGAGAAATTGTTGCTCATATCTCATTACAAATCTCAATCACATAAAATAAAATAAATATAATATGATATATAATATGATATAATATGATAAAATAAATGGGTTGGAA
>NW_016970018.1:0-363 GCF_001483705.2 Eufriesea mexicana
TTTCTGTCATATTCTATCAAAACGAAAACATTTTTATGAGAACATATTACAATTTAACCCCTTGACATACAATGACGTCTGGAAGATGTCATTCATTTCATGTGCCATTGTAGACTTTGACGTCTCGGAAACGTCAAGAATTGTCTTTGGCGAACGTCGCGCAGTATATTAGATTCTTTACCTGTTTCAATCGTGCGTGGATGCTATTTTGTTTAAAAAATTTGGCACATTTTCCCAAACATATGCCTGCGACAAATAAAAAGCAACATCCTGCAAACAGATGCCATGCGTGCATCAAAAATAATATAAGAAGTGAAACAACTTGGCAGTGTAAAACATGTCTGATTCCACTACATATTCCAA
>NW_016970019.1:0-311 GCF_001483705.2 Eufriesea mexicana
CCATCTACTTCCCAGAGGATAGTTCTATTCAAAATCTGTAACCTGTTATAGCTTGGTGAATAGATCGCGTGACGCCTTCAATCGATAGGCAAGTACAGCCATCTACTTGCCAGTGAATAGGTCTATTCAAAATATATAACCTGCTATAGCATGGTGATTAGATCGCGTAACGCCTTCAATCTAATGGCAAATACAGCCATCTACATGCCAGAGAATAGGTCTATTAAAAATCTATAGCCTGTTATAGCATGGTGAATAGATCGCCTAACGCCTTCAATCCAATGGCAAGTACAGCCATCTACTCGCCGGAG
>NW_016970019.1:338-544 GCF_001483705.2 Eufriesea mexicana
AAAATCTATAACCTGTTATAGCTTGGTGAATAGATCGCATATCGCCTCCAATCCAATGGCAAGTACAGCCATCTTCTTGCAAGAGAACAGGTCTATTCAAAATCTATAATCTTTTATAGCTTGGTGAATAGATCGCCTAACGTCTTCAATCCAATGGCATGAACAGCCTTCTACTTGCCATAGAATAGGTCTATCCAAAGTATATA
>NW_016970020.1:0-705 GCF_001483705.2 Eufriesea mexicana
TTTTAGACTAACATCGTGGTGAGCTAATTTTCTTTTATAAATAAGAAGGAAAGATTTTATTGGTGTGCTATAGCCATTGCAGAGCTGTAGAGTACGGCTGGAAAATTCAATTTTATTGGCATTTTCGTATAATATCGTGGTGAGCTTACTTCCTTCCATATTTAGTTGGAAAGATTCCATTGACGTGCTATAGCCTTTGCAGTGCTATAAAATAGCTGGAAAATTCAATTTTATTGACATTGTCGACATATATCGTTGTGAGCTAACTCATTTACATACGTAAGGAGAAAGGATTCTATTGGCGTACTATAGCCGTTGCAATGCTATAGAATCTGGCTGGAAAGTTCAATTTTATTTACATTTTCGACTAATATCGTGGTGAGCTAATTTTGTTGCATAAATAAGGAATAAAGAGGAAAGACTATATTGGGCCGCTATAGCCATTGCATTGCTGTAGAATCTGCCTGGAAAATTCAATTTTATTGGCATTTTCGTCTAATATCGTGGTGAGCTTACTATTTCTTGCATAAATAAGGAGGAAAGATTCAATTGGCGTGCTATAGCCTTTGCAATGCTATAAAATCAGGCTGGAAAATTCAATTTTATTGTCATTTTCGACTAATAACGTGCTGAGCTGGCTGTCTTGCATAAATAAGGAGGAAAGATTCCATTGGCGAGCGATAGCCATTGCAATGCTATAGAATC
>NW_016970021.1:0-1668 GCF_001483705.2 Eufriesea mexicana
TGGTGAGCTATCTGTCTAGCATAAATAAGGCGGGAGGACTCTATAGGCGCACTATAGCCATTGGAATGCTGTAGAATCTTGCTGGAACATTAAATTTTATAGACATTCTCGAATAATATCGCGGTGAGCTCACTTCGTTGCATAAATATGGAGGAAAGATTCTATTGGCGCACTGTAGCCCTTGCAATGCTATAGAATCTTGCTGGAACATTAAATTTTACTGACATTTTCGACTAATATCGTGGTGAGCTCACTTCATTGCATAGATAAGGAGGAAAGATTCTATTGGCGTGCAATAGCCATCGCAATGTTATACAATCTGCTTGGAAAATTCAATTTTATTGCCTTTTTCAAATAATATCGTGGTGGGATTACTTTCTTGCGTAAATAAGGAGGAAATATTCCATTGGCGTGCTATAGCCACTGCAGTGCTACAGAATCTGGCTGGAAAATATAATTTTATTGACATTTTCGACTAATATCGTGCTGAGCTAACTTTCTTGCATAAATAAGGAGGGAAGATTCTATTGGCGTGCTATAGCCATTGCAGTGCTATAGAATCTGGCTCGAAAAAATAATTTTATTAACATTTTCTTCCTATTTCGTGGTGAGCTAACTTTCTAGCGTGAATATGGAGGGAATATTCTATTGGCATGCTATAGCCGTCGCAATGCTATAGAATCTTGCTGGAACATTAAATTTTATTGACATTTTCGAATAATATAATGATGAGCTAACTTCGTTGCATAGGTAAGGAGGAAAGAATATATTGGCGTGCAATTGCCATCGTAATGCTAAAGAATCTGCATGGAAAATTCAATTTTATTGACATTTACAAATAATATCGTGGTGAGCTAACTCTCATGCGTAAATATGGAAGGAAAATTCCATCGGCGTGCTATAGCCACTGCAGTGCTACAGAATATGGCAGGAAAATATAATTTTACTGACATTTTCGAACAATATCGTGCTGAGCTATCTTTCTTGCATAAAGAAGGAGAAATAAGATTCTATTGGCCTGCTGTAGCCGTTGTAATGTAACAGAATCTGAATGGAAAATAAAATTTTATTGACATTTTCGGCTAATATCGGTGTGAGCTAGCTTTGTTGCATATATAAGGAGGAAAGACTCCACTGGCGCGCCATAGCCGTAGCAATGCTATAAAATCTGGGTGGAAAATCCAATTTTATTAACGTTTTCTTTCACTTTAGTGGTGAGCTAACTGTCTAGCATAAACAAGCAGGGAAGATTCTATTGGCGCACTATAGCCATTGCAATGCTATAGAATCTTGCTGGAACATTAAATTTTATTGACATTTTCGACTGATATCGTGGTGAGCTAATTTCGTTGCATAGATAAGGAGGAAAGGTTCAATAGGCGTCCTACAGGCATAGCAATGTTATAGAATCTTGCTGGAAAATTAAATTTTAGTGACATTTTCGACTAACAACGTGGAGAGCTAACTTCGTTGCATATATAAGGAGGAAAGACTCTATTGGCGTGCAATAGCCATCGCAATGATATATAATCTGCTTGGAAAATTCAATTTTATTGACATTTTCATCTTATATCGTGGTGAGCTAACATTTTGGCATAAATAAGTAGGAAAAGTTCCATTGGCGTGCTACAGCCTCTGCAGTGCTACAGAATCTGGCTGGAAAATAAA
>NW_016970022.1:0-565 GCF_001483705.2 Eufriesea mexicana
AGCGCTGTACAGCACAAAAGTCCAGTGTATCCTAACCTAACCTGGCAAAACCTAACCCAACCTCACGTAGCATAGCTCAACATGACTTGCCGCGAACTCTGCTGCTGTCATCCCCAGGGCCGAGCAGGAAATAATAGAGCACAGTTGATGACAGAAGTCCATGTATAACAGTTTAAAGCACGAAAGACTGTGCTATCATAACCGTACCTTACCTAACCTATCCCAACCAAACGTAACCTAACTCAAGGTAACGTGCCGCGAACGCTGTTTCTCGAATCCCCAAAGTCGTGGAGAGCACTGTAGAGCAATGTAGAGCGCATGAGTACAACGAATAGCAGTGTTCAGACAAAACGTCAAGGACATCCTAACCAAACGAAACATAACTGAACCTAACGAGCCGAAACCACCATTACTGGCCACCCCAGAGCCATGCAGAAGGTATTTGTGTACAGCAGAACACAGAAATCCGTAGGATCGCAGCGTATATCAGAAGAGTTAAAGATGCCAAAGGCTGACCCAAACCAACCGAACATAAAGCATCATGACATAACTCAAACTAACGTGA
>NW_016970023.1:0-266 GCF_001483705.2 Eufriesea mexicana
ATTTTCGGCCAATATCGTGTTGAGCTAACTTTCATCGATAAATATGGAGGAAAGATTCTATTGTCGTGCTATAGCCATGGCAATGCAATAGATTCAGCCTCGCAAATTCAATTTTATTGACATGTTCTGCTAATATCGTTGTGAGGTAGCTTTCTTGCATAAATAAGGAGGGAACATTCTATTCGCGAGCTGTAGCCATTGCTATTGTTTAGTATCTGCATGGAAAATTCAATTTTATTGACATTTTCAACTAAAACCGTGGTGAG
>NW_016970024.1:0-2983 GCF_001483705.2 Eufriesea mexicana
TTCTATTGACGTGCTGTAGCCATTGCATTGCTACAGGATCTGGCTGGAAAATTCAATTTTATTCACTTTTTCGACTACTATCGCGGTGAGGTATGTTTCTTGCATAAATAAGGAGGACAGATTCTATTGGCATCCTTCAGCAATTGCAATGCTTTAGAATCGGGCTGGAATATTCATTCTCATTGAGATTTTCCATTAATATCATGGTGAAAAACCATTCGTGCATAAATAAGGTGGACAGATTCCATTGGCGTGCTACAGCCATTGCAATGCTATATAATCGGCCTTGAGAATTCTATTTTATTGACATTTTCGACTTATATTGTTGTGAGCTAACTTTCTTGCATAAATAAGGAGGAAAGATTCTATTGGCTTGCAATAGCCACTGCAGAGCTACGGAATCCGCCTGGAAAATACAATTTTATCGACATTTTCGGCTAATATCGTGGTGAGCTTACTGTCTTGCATAAATAAGGAAGAAAGATTTCATTGGCGTGCTATAGCCATTGCAATGTTTTAGAATCTGGCTGGCAAATTCAATTTTATTGACATTTTCGAATAATATGGTGGTGAGGTAACTTTCCTGCATATATGTGGAGGACAGATTCTATTGGCGCGATACAGCCATTGCAGTGCCATAGACTCAGGCTGGGGAATTCAATTTTATTTGCATTATCCACTTATATCTTTGTGAGCTAGTTTTCTTGCATAAATAAGGAGAAAAGATGCTATCGGCGTGCTATAGCCATTGAAATGCTGTTGAATCTGGCTGGGAAATTCTATTATATTGTTATTTTAGACTAATATCGTGGTGAGCTAACTCTCCTGCATAAATAAGGAGGAAAGATACTTTTGGCGTGCAATAGCCACTGCAGAGCTATGGAATCCGCCTGGAAAATACAATTTTATCGACATTTTCGGCTAATGTCGTGGTGAGATGACTCTCTTGCATAAATAAGGAGGAAAGATTCTATTGGCGTGCTATAGCCATTGCAGGGCTATAGAATCCGGCAGGAAAATTCAATTCTACAGACATTTGAGCCTAATATAGTGGTGAGCTAACTTTCTTGCATACGTGAGGAGGAAAGATTCTATTGACGTGCTATAGCCATAGCAATGGTCTAGAATCTGGCTGGAAAATTCAATTTTATTGACATTTTCGAATAATATCGCGGTGAGGTAACATTCCTGCATATATAAGGAGGACAGATTCTATTGGCGCACTACAGCCATTGCAATGCTATATAATTAGCCTTGAGAATTCAATTTTTTGACATTTTCGACTAATATCGTGGTGAGCTAACTTTCGTGCATAAATAAGGAGGATAGTTTCTATTGACGCGCTGGAGCCATTGCAGTACTATAGAAACCGTCTAGAAAATAGAACTTAATATCATTTTCTACTAATATCGTGGTGAGCTAACTTACGTGCATAAATATGGTGGAAAGGCTCTACTGTCGTGCTATAGCCATTGTATTGCTATAGGGTCTGGCCCGAAAATTCAATTTTATTGACATCTTCGACTAATATAGTGGTGTGCTAACTTTCTTCCATATTTAGGGGGAAAGATTCTATCGGCGTGCTACAGCCACTGAAATACTATTGAATCTGTCTGGAAAATTCAATTATATTCACATTTCCAACTAATATCGTTGTGAGCTAACCTTCTTCCGTAAATAAGGAGGAATTGATCCATTGGCGTGCCATAGCCATTACAGTGGTTTAGAATCTGGCTGGAATATGCAATTTCTTTGACATTTTCGACTAATATCGTGGTGAGCTAACTTTCTTGCTTCCATAAGGAGGAAGGATGCTTTTGGCGTGCTGTAGCCATTGCAATGCTATAAAATCTGCCTGGAAAATTCAATTTTATTGACATTTTCGACTAATATCGTGGTGAGATAACTGTCTTGCGTAAATAAGGAGGAAAGATTACATTGGCGTGCTATTGCCGTTGGAATGCTACGGAATCTGGATGGAAAATTCAATTTTTTTGACATTTTCGACATATATCATGGTGAGCTTACTCCCTTGCATACGTAAGGATGTTGGATCCTATTGGCGCACTATAGCGATTTCAATGCTATAGAATCTGTCAGGAAAATTCAATTTTATTGACATTTTCGACTACTATCATGGTGAGCTAATTTTTTGCATAAATAAGGAAGGAAGATTTTATTGGCGCGCTATAGCCATTGCAGCGCTATTAAATACGGCTGGCAAATTCAATTTTACAGAAATTTTCGAATAATATAGTGGTGAACTAACTTTCTTGCATGAATGAGGTGGAGAGATTCTATTGGCGTACTATAGCCATAACAATGCTCTAGAATCTGCCGGGAAATTTCAATTTTATTGACATTTTCGACTAATATCGTCGTGAGGTAAGTTTCTTCCATAAATAAGGAAGAAAGGATCTATTGGCGTGCTATTGCCATTGCAGTACTATAGAATCCGTCTGGAAAGTAGACCTTAATATCATTTTCTACTAATATCGTGGTGAGCTAACTTACGTGCATAAATAAGGTGGAAAGGCTCTATTGTCGTGCTATACGCATTGTTTTGCTATCGGGTCTGGCCGGAAAATTCAATTTTACTGACATTTTCGACTAATATCGTTGTGAGCTAACTTTCTTCGATATTTAGGAGGAAAGATTCTATCGGCGTGCTACAGCCATTGCAGAGCTATAGAATCCAGCTGGAAAATTCAATTTTATAGACATTTTCGACTAATATAGTGGAGAACTAACTTTCTTGCATAAATAAGGAGGACAGATTCTATTGGCGTGCTTCAGCCATTGCAATGCTTTAGAATCGGGCTGGAATATTCATTCTCATTGAGATTTTCAATTAATACCATGGTGAAAATCCTTTCGTGCATAAATAAGGAGGAAAGATTCCATTGACGTGCTGCAGCCATTGCGTTGCTACAGGATCTGGAAAGAAAAATCAATTTTATTGTCATTTTCGACTAATATCGTG
>NW_016970024.1:3385-9186 GCF_001483705.2 Eufriesea mexicana
TTGCATAAATAAGGAGGAAAGATTCTATTGGCGTGCAATAGCCACTGCAGAGCTATAGAATCCTTCTGGAAAATTCAATTTTACAGACATTTTCGACTAATATAGTGGTGAGTTAACTTTCGTGCATACGTGAGGAGGAAAGATTCTATTCGCGTGCTATAGCCATAGCAATGGTCTAGAGTCTGCCTGGAAAATTCAATTTTATTGACATTTTCGAATAATATCGCGGTGAGGTAACATTCCTGCATATATAAGGAGGACAGATTCTATTGGCGCACTACAGCCATTGCAGTGCCATAGAATCAGGCTGGGGAATTCAATTTTATTTGCATTATCCACTTATATCGTTGTGAGCTGGCTTTCTTGCATAAATAAGGAGGAAAGATACTATCGGCGTGCTATAGCCATTGAAATGCTATTGAATCTGGCTCGAAAATTCAATTACATTGTCATTTTCGACTAATATCGTGGTGAGCCAACTCTCCTGCATAAATATGGAGGAAAGATTCTATTGGCGTGCAATAGCCACTGCAGAGCTGTAGATTCCGGCTGGAAAATTCAATTTTTCGACATTTTCGACTTATATCGTGGCGAGCCAACGTTCGTGTATAAATAAGGAGGAAAGTTTCGTTTGACGCGCTAGAGCCATTGCATTGCTATAGGGTCCGGTCGGAAAGTTTAATTTTATTGAGATTTTCAACTAATATCGTGGTGAACTAACTTTCTTCCATATGTACTACGAAAGATTCTGTCGGAGTGCTACAGCCATTGAAATACTATAGAATGTGGCAGGAAAATTCAATTTTATTGACATTTTCGCCTAATTTCGTGATGAGCTAATTTTCTGGCATAAATAAGGAGGAAAGGTTCTACTGACGTGCTGTAGCCATTGCACTGATTTAGAATCTGGCTGGAGTATTCAATTTCCTTGACATTTTCTACTAATATCGTGGTGAGCTAACTTTCGTGCATAAATAAGGAGAAAAGATACTATCGGCGTGCTATAGCCATTGAAGTGCTGTAGAATCTGGCTGGAAAATTCAATTCTATTGTCATTTGCGGCTAATATCATGGTGAGCTAACTGTCTTGCATAAATAAGGAGGAAATATTCTATCGGCGAGATGTAGACATTGAAATGCTATAGAATCTGACTGGAAAATTCAATTATATTATCACTTACGACTAATATCGTGGTGAGCTAACTCTGTTGCATAAATAAGGAGGAAAGATTCCATTGGCGTGCAATAGCGATTGTAATGCAATAGAATCTAGCTGGAAAATACAATTTTATAGACATTTTCGACATACATCGTGGTGAGCTAACTTCCTTGCATACGTAAAGAGGAGGGATGCTATTGGCGTACTATAGTCATTCCAATGCTATCGAATTTGGCTGAGAAACTCAAGTATATTGTCATTCGCGGCTAATATCGTGGTGAGATCACTCTCTTGCATAAATAAGGAGGAATAACTCTATTGGCGCGTTATAGTCATCTCAGAGCTCTAGATTCCGCCTGGAAAATTCAATTTTTTGACATTTTCGACTAATATCGTTGTGAGCTAACTTTCTTCGATATTTAGGAGGAAAGATTCTATCGGCGTGCTACAGCCATTGCAGAGCTATAGAATCCAGCTGGAAAACTCAATTTTATAGACATTTTCGACTAATATAGTGGAGAACTAACTTTCTTGCATAAACGATGAGGAAAGATTCAATTGGCGCGCTATAGCCATAGCAATGGTCTAGAGTCTGCCTGGAAAATTCAATTTTACTGACATTTTCGACTAATATCGTTGTGAGCTAACTTTCTTCGATATTTAGGAGGAAAGATTCTATCGGCGTGCTACAGCCATTGCAGAGCTATAGAATCCAGCTGGAAAACTCAATTTTATAGACATTTTCGACTAATATAGTGGAGAACTAACTTTCTTGCATAAACGATGAGGAAAGATTCAATTGGCGCGCTATAGCCATAGCAATGGTCTAGAGTCTGCCTGGAAAATTCAATTTTACTGACATTTTCGACTAATATCGTTGTGAGCTAACTTTCTTCGATATTTAGGAGGAAAGATTCTATCGGCGTGCTACAGCCATTGCAGAGCTATAGAATCCAGCTGGAAAACTCAATTTTATAGACATTTTCGACTAATATAGTGGAGAACTAACTTTCTTGCATAAACGATGAGGAAAGATTCAATTGGCGCGCTATAGCCATAGCAATGGTCTAGAGTCTGCCTGGAAAATTCAATTTTACTGACATTTTCGACTAATATCGTTGTGAGCTAACTTTCTTCGATATTTAGGAGGAAAGATTCTATCGGCGTGCTACAGCCATTGCAGAGCTATAGAATCCAGCTGGAAAACTCAATTTTATAGACATTTTCGACTAATATAGTGGAGAACTAACTTTCTTGCATAAACGATGAGGAAAGATTCAATTGGCGCGCTATAGCCATAGCAATGGTCTAGAGTCTGCCTGGAAAATTCAATTTTACTGACATTTTCGACTAATATCGTTGTGAGCTAACTTTCTTCGATATTTAGGAGGAAAGATTCTATCGGCGTGCTACAGCCATTGCAGAGCTATAGAATCCAGCTGGAAAACTCAATTTTATAGACATTTTCGACTAATATAGTGGAGAACTAACTTTCTTGCATAAACGATGAGGAAAGATTCAATTGGCGCGCTATAGCCATAGCAATGGTCTAGAGTCTGCCTGGAAAATTCAATTTTACTGACATTTTCGACTAATATCGTTGTGAGCTAACTTTCTTCGATATTTAGGAGGAAAGATTCTATCGGCGTGCTACAGCCATTGCAGAGCTATAGAATCCAGCTGGAAAACTCAATTTTATAGACATTTTCGACTAATATAGTGGAGAACTAACTTTCTTGCATAAACGATGAGGAAAGATTCAATTGGCGCGCTATAGCCATAGCAATGGTCTAGAGTCTGCCTGGAAAATTCAATTTTACTGACATTTTCGACTAATATCGTTGTGAGCTAACTTTCTTCGATATTTAGGAGGAAAGATTCTATCGGCGTGCTACAGCCATTGCAGAGCTATAGAATCCAGCTGGAAAACTCAATTTTATAGACATTTTCGACTAATATAGTGGAGAACTAACTTTCTTGCATAAACGATGAGGAAAGATTCAATTGGCGCGCTATAGCCATAGCAATGGTCTAGAATCTGTCTGGAGAATTCAATTTTATTGACACTTCCGACTAATATCGTGGTGAGCTAGCTGTCTTGCATAAATAAGGAGGAAAGGGTCCATTGGCGTGCTATAGCCATTGCAATGGCTTAGAAGCTGGCTAGAGTATTCAATTTCATTGACATTTTCTGCTAATATCGTGGTGACCTAACTTTCGTGTATAAATAAGGAGGAAATATTCTATTGACGTGCTATAGCCATTGCAGAGCTGTAGAATCCGGCTGGAAAATTCAATTTTATTGACACCTTAGGCTAATATCGTGGTGAGCTAACTTTCTTGCATAGATAAGGAGGAAGGAACCTATTGGCCTGCTATAGCCATTGCAATGCTATAGAATCTGCCTGGAAATTTCAATTTTATTGACATTTGCGACAAATATCGTGGTGAGCTAACTGTCTTGCATAAAAAAGCAGGAAACCTTCCATTGTCGTGCTATAGCCATTGCAATCCTATACAGTATGTCTAGAAAATTCAAATTTATTGACATTTTCGACTAATATCGTCGTGAGGTAAGTTTCTTCCATAAATAAGGACGAAAGGTTCTATTGGCGTGCTATTGCCATTGCAGTGCCATAGGATCCATCTGGAAAATAGAACTTAATATCATTTTCGACTAACATCGTGGTGAGCTAACTTTCTTCAATAAATAAGGAAGGAAGATTCTATTGGAGTGCTATAGCCATTGCAGAGCTATAGAATCCAGCTAGAAAATTCAATTTTATAGATGTTATCGACTAATATAGTGGAGTACTAACTTGCTTGCCTAAATGAGCGAGAAATATTCTATTGGCGCGATATAGCCATAGCAATGGTCTGGAATATGCCTGGAAAATTCAATTTTACTGACATTTTCGACTAATATAGTGGTGAACAAACTTTCTTGCAAAAATAAGGAGGACAGATACTCTTGGCGTGCTACAGCCATTGCAATGCTATTGAGTCAGCCTGGGGAACACAGTTTTATTGATATTTTCGACCAATATGGTGGTGAGCCTGCTGTCTTGCATAAATAAGGAGGAAAGACTCCATTGGCGTGCTATAGAAATTGGAATGCTTTACAATTTGGCTGGAATATTCAATTTCATTGACATTTTCTGATAATTTCGTGGTGAGCTAACGTTCGTGCATGCATAAGGAGGAAAGATTCTATTGACGTGCTGTAGCCATTGCATTGCTACAGGATCTGGCTGGAAAATTCAATTTTATTCACTTTTTCGACTACTATCGCGGTGAGGTATGTTTCTTGCATAAATAAGGAGGACAGATTCTATTGGCATCCTTCAGCAATTGCAATGCTTTAGAATCGGGCTGGAATATTCATTCTCATTGAGATTTTCCATTAATATCATGGTGAAAAACCATTCGTGCATAAATAAGGTGGACAGATTCCATTGGCGTGCTACAGCCATTGCAATGCTATATAATCGGCCTTGAGAATTCTATTTTATTGACATTTTCGACTTATATTGTTGTGAGCTAACTTTCTTGCATAAATAAGGAGGAAAGATTCTATTGGCTTGCAATAGCCACTGCAGAGCTACGGAATCCGCCTGGAAAATACAATTTTATCGACATTTTCGGCTAATATCGTGGTGAGCTTACTGTCTTGCATAAATAAGGAAGAAAGATTTCATTGGCGTGCTATAGCCATTGCAATGTTTTAGAATCTGGCTGGCAAATTCAATTTTATTGACATTTTCGAATAATATGGTGGTGAGGTAACTTTCCTGCATATATGTGGAGGACAGATTCTATTGGCGCGATACAGCCATTGCAGTGCCATAGACTCAGGCTGGGGAATTCAATTTTATTTGCATTATCCACTTATATCTTTGTGAGCTAGTTTTCTTGCATAAATAAGGAGAAAAGATGCTATCGGCGTGCTATAGCCATTGAAATGCTGTTGAATCTGGCTGGGAAATTCTATTATATTGTTATTTTAGACTAATATCGTGGTGAGCTAACTCTCCTGCATAAATAAGGAGGAAAGATACTTTTGGCGTGCAATAGCCACTGCAGAGCTATGGAATCCGCCTGGAAAATACAATTTTATCGACATTTTCGGCTAATGTCGTGGTGAGATGACTCTCTTGCATAAATAAGGAGGAAAGATTCTATTGGCGTGCTATAGCCATTGCAGGGCTATAGAATCCGGCAGGAAAATTCAATTCTACAGACATTTGAGCCTAATATAGTGGTGAGCTAACTTTCTTGCATACGTGAGGAGGAAAGATTCTATTGACGTGCTATAGCCATAGCAATGGTCTAGAATCTGGCTGGAAAATTCAATTTTATTGACATTTTCGAATAATATCGCGGTGAGGTAACATTCCTGCATATATAAGGAGGACAGATTCTATTGGCGCACTACAGCCATTGCAATGCTATATAATTAGCCTTGAGAATTCAATTTTTTGACATTTTCGACTAATATCGTGGTGAGCTAACTTTCGTGCATAAATAAGGAGGATAGTTTCTATTGACGCGCTGGAGCCATTGCAGTACTATAGAAACCGTCTAGAAAATAGAACTTAATATCATTTTCTACTAATATCGTGGTGAGCTAACTTACGTGCAT
>NW_016970025.1:0-512 GCF_001483705.2 Eufriesea mexicana
GTTAGGGTAGGGTAGCTTCAATTTTTGCGCTGTACACTGCTATTCGATCGATATGTGCGCTCTACATTGCTCTACTAGAATCTCCTTGTCTCTGGGGAGGCAAGAAATAGTGGTTGTGGCATATTTGTTCGAGTTAGGTTACGTTTGGCTTGGTCAGGGCAGATTAAGTTGGTTAGAATGGCTTCGACGTCCCTGCTATACACTGCTATTCGGCGGACAGCAGCGTTCCGCTGTACTCTAGTATATTATGCACGGCTATGTGGTGGCCAGCAGTGGCGCTCTCGGCTCAATGGGCTGATTTAGGTTGCGCTTGGTTAGGTATGGTTAGGTAAGGACAGGGTAGCTTAGGCTTTTGTGTCATTCACTCCACTTCGGCCGATTTCAGAGTCCTACATTGCTCTGCTATACTTTACTTGATTCTCTTGAGGCCAGCAATACATGTCGTGGTACCACAGGTTGTGTCACGTTAAGTTCGGTTGTGTTACGTTTGGTCGGGTTAAGAGAGGGTAGCT
>NW_016970026.1:0-936 GCF_001483705.2 Eufriesea mexicana
TCAACTTTTCTGCTATGCACTGCCGTTCTATGGGTTTCAGCGCAGTGCTCTCCTCTAGTATCTCATGCCCGGCGCCGGGTAAGCCAGACTTGTGATCGCGGCACATTAGGTTGAGTTAGGTTACGTTTGGTCGTGATAGGTTGGAATGCGTTTGGTTAGGATAGACTTGACCTTTGTGCTGTACATTGCTGTTCCGTGGATTGCTGCGCACTACTCGCCTCTATCGTATTCAGCATGTCTATGGGGACGTTAGCAATAGTGGTCGCGAAGCGTTATCCTGAGTTAAGTTACGTTCTGGTTTGGTTTAGGCTAGGATGAATTTGACTTTCCTGCAATACGCTGCTGCTCAATGGATTTCCGAGCTGCGCTCTCCTCTAGCATGCCCTCGTTGGCTCCGGGGAGGACACAAATAGTGGCCGCGGCTAGTTAGTTTGAGGTACGTTATGTCTGGTTATGCTTGGCTAGTATGTGTTAGATAGGGGTCGCTTCGTCTGTCTATTATGCACTGCTTATCTGTCGTGTTCGCCGATTTATTCTACTCTAATAGGTTCTGCATGTCTCTCGGGACGTCAGCAGTAGTGGCCGCAGCACGTTACGTTGAGATATTCTACGTTCGGTAGGTGCAAGTTAGTTTGGCTTATGCTAGGGTACCTTTGACCTTTCTAGTATACACTGCTATTCTATGGATTCTTGCAATCTGCTCTCCTCTAATATGCCCTGCCTGGCTCTCGAGAGGCTCCCAATTGTGGTCGTGGTGCGTTAGGATGAATTATGTTACTTTCTCTACTCTAGGTTCAGTTTTGTTTGGTTAGGGTAGGATAGCTTTGACTTTTGTCCTTTACACTGCTATTCCAAGGATGTCTGCGCCCTGACCTCCTCTAATATGTTCTGCTTGGCTCTGGGGAGGCCAGAAATGATGATCGTGTCCCGTTAGGT
>NW_016970027.1:0-503 GCF_001483705.2 Eufriesea mexicana
ATAACTCAACCTAATGTGCCCCGACCACAATTGCTGTCCTCCACAGAGTCTATCAGAACTTACAAGAGGGCATTGGATCGCAGAATACCATATATTGGCAGTTCATAGCACGAAAGTCAAACGAATCCAGACAATACACAAGCTAACTTAACCAAACCAAACGTAGCCCACCTCAGCTTAACGTGCCTCGGCCACTGTTGTTGGCATTTCGAGTTCTAAGCATAATACAGTAGAGCGCCCTGCAGCGCAGGAATAAACCGAATAGCAGTGTATAGCACGAAAGTCAAAGTTAACTTGACCGAGCTTAACCATACATAATCCAACGAAACGTAACCTAACTTAACGTAACATGACGAGACCACTATTGCTTTCCTCCACGAGGACAAACAGAATGCACTAGAGCACAGCAGTGCGCATAATCCCACCTCATTGCAGTGAACAGAACAAAAGTCAGACATAACCTGACCTAACCTTGCCTTACATAATCCACCTAAACGTAGTGT
>NW_016970028.1:0-655 GCF_001483705.2 Eufriesea mexicana
GATTTGATTTCGATAGGTTAGGATTGGTTTGGTTTGGTTAGGTAAGGTTAGGTTAGGTTAGGTTAGGTTAAGTAAGGTTAGGTTATGTTAGGTCATGTCAGGTCAGATCAGGTCAGCTCAGGTCGGGTCAGGTCAGGTCAGGTCAGATCAGGTCAGTGAGTTCATGTCTGGTAAGTGCAGATCAGGTCAGGCGAAGTCAGGTGAGGTCAGGTCAGGAGAGGTCAGGTTCGGTCACATCAGGCCAGGCCATGTCAGGCCAAGTAAGGTCAGGTCAAGTCAGGTCAGGTCAGGACGGGTCAGGTCAGGTCCGGTTAGGTTATGTTAGGTTCGGTCAGGTCAGGCCATGTCATGTCAGGTCTGGTCATGTCGGTTAGTTCATGTCAGGTCAGGGCAGGTCTGGTCATGGCGGGTCCAGTCAGTTCGGGCCAGGGCAGGTCAGGTCAGGTCAGGAGAGGTCAGGTAACGTCAGGTCAGTTCAGTTCGGGACAGTTCAGGTCAGGACATGCCATGTCTGGTCTGGCCATCCCAGGACATGCCAGGGAATGACGGGTCAGTACCGGTCAGGTCAGGTCAGGTCAGGTCATGTCAGGTTAGGTCAGGTCAGGTCAGGCCAGGCCAGGTCAGACCAGGCCAGGTCAGGTCGGGTTAGGTTATG
>NW_016970029.1:0-244 GCF_001483705.2 Eufriesea mexicana
GGCTGGAAAGTTCAATTTTATTGACAGCATCGACTAATATCGTGGTGGGCTATCTTTCTTGCGTAAATAAATAGTTTAGATTCTATTCTCGTGCTATAGACATTGCAATGATATAGAATGTTGTCGGAAAATTCAATTTTAATGACTTTTTCATTAATATCGTGGAAAGCAAACTTTCTTTCATAAACAAGGTGGAAAGAATCTATTGGCGTACTATAACCATTTCAATACTACAGAATCATGA
>NW_016970030.1:0-271 GCF_001483705.2 Eufriesea mexicana
AGCCAAGCTGAAAATATTAGGCAACGTAGTGTGCAGAGACACACCTAATAGCAGACTGTATCACTAAAGTCCGACATATCCACACCTAACATAACCAATCGTAGCATAACCGAACGCTGCCTAACTGAACTTAACGTACCGCGAACGCTATTAGCCAAGCCAAGCCGAACATGTTAGTGGAGAGTTGGCCGCAGTAATCCGTAGAATTGCAGTGTACATCAGAGCAGTCGAAGCTACCCGTTCCCATTCCAAACCAGCAGAGCATACTCAA
>NW_016970031.1:0-2271 GCF_001483705.2 Eufriesea mexicana
TTTAAGTAACGTTCTCAAAATAAAATACATTCACCACCAAATAATCAATTGGGAGGAGCTAAATAACAAAAAAATTACCCAGTGTCAGAAATGTCAACACGCGACACGAAACAGTTTCATGGATTACCGTTGCGTTAAATACAACAGACCCCACGAACCAGGATAGCGCAAGATTTCAAAAACAGATAAAGTAGAAAAAGGAACAATATACCGTGTATATTGCAAAAAATACGGACACAATGCATCATATAGAGTATGTCCAATGTTTATCATATGAAACTTAAACTGCGAATTCAAAACAACAAACAGAAAGTAGAAAATAAGATTATAAGCATAGCCAAAAAAGTTAACCCCAACATTTCATATTCATCGCTAGTTAAAAATTCAAATATCAACGAAAATGAAAATGTAAACACTGCTGCTGGTAAACCTAACAACATGTATAATAACCTTTTCGTCCTCGAACAAGGTTACGGTCTTCCACCAGCCAGGTCTTTAGGGTCAGAATAATTCAACATCGGAATTTTCCTACCCATGCCTTCTGCGTGTTTGAAAACTTTTACTTTTATTACGAATTCTCGTGTCGCTGAACACGAGAAATCCATGAAAACCGTAATTTAATGAAATTAGGCGACGGCGCTTAAGACTTGGCTGACCCGAGAACTCCACATGGTCCGCACACGTTGGGAACTTCATAAATAGCCGATTGGGTCACCATCGCGCGGGTGGACCTCGCGTACCTCAGCTTCACGGAGAGGGTTCCCTCCACCACCGTCATCGTGGAGGACCTTCCCTTCCTTCAAGGTGACCGATATGCGGACCAAGAGAATGCTCTTGGACCAACTAGCCAATAACATTTGGCGAGTTTCCGATTTTTCCTAACCCCGATCTTAAGAAAATCAAGCACAGTTCTAAACGAAATCTCAACGGGAACAGTTCGAGCCTGCCAATTGAGACCTCCAAGAGTCTAAGCGTCGTTATGGCCAAGAGATTGAGCCGTACCTGACGTACATGGATAGAGTGCTTGAGTTTTTGTTCATGGTAAGCATGTCTTGTTTATAATGGATGCGAATGCGGTCTCACCCTTGTGGTTCGGCGTGGGTGATGGTCACAGTGTGATGAAGAAAATGCGTGGAAGAAGGCTTGAGGAATGGGTGTTGGCTAAAGGAATGGTCGTGCTGAATGAACCGAGCGAGTAGTTTACTTTTTCTGGTGTGAATGGACAGAGTGACTGTTCATTCCCTACAGACATTTTCATTTCACAGACCCTTACAACACCCCAACCATCACCCAATCTAATCCTCAATAAAGACGCAAATCCTCCATAAATAAATAAATAATTAACTCGCATCCTTTGAACCTCTACCTCCATCCAAAAAAAATTGATAACAAAATTTGATAACAAACTGTGGTAAATACTTGTTACGGAAACAAATCGCTTCGCATATCAGACAATGCTCGACGAGTATAAAAGCCGGAAAGTGGACGACAACTGGTATCCTGTTACCTTAGATGAAGTAAAGGCCTACTGTGCACTACATATTTTGATGAGTCAACTAAAAAAATCAAATGTCCAACTGTATTGGACTACAAGAGCAGCAGTAGTAGAAACGCCAATATTTAGAAAAACAATGCCTTTAAAGAGATTCCGGCAGATTTCGAGATTTTTACATTTTTTGCATAATGAAACTGCTGATGGTAGTGACCGACTTCGAAAGGTAAGACCTATCATCAACCTGTGGAATGAAAAATTTAAAGAAATTTACACACCCAATGAATATGTCAGCATAGACGAATCCTTGATGAAATATAAAGGACGTTTAGCATACAAACAATTCAATCCGTCGAAAAGAACTCGATTTGGATTAAAAATTTACAAATTGTGCGAGGCAAGTACCGGTTTCTGTCATGGATTTAAAATATATACCGGTCAGGACAAAATTGATTCAAATGACAGTGCGTCGGAGAACGTTGTGACGGAGTTGTCAAAATCTATAATAAACAAGGGATATACTTTGTTTCTGAACAACTGGTACTCTTCACCCGACCTATTTTTAAAATTACACAAGAAAAAGACAAATGTTATCGGGACGGTACGCAAGAATAGGAAAAATGTGCATGTTGCAATAATTTGGTAGCTCTGATGAGATGGAGGGACAGGCGCGACGTGTATATGATGATATCAACAAAGCACGAAAGTGTAGAGATGGTTGAGCAATCAGACAAACAATTGCAGAAAGTAACGAAGCCTAAACGTATCGTGGAATATAA
>NW_016970032.1:0-1011 GCF_001483705.2 Eufriesea mexicana
GAAAATAAAATTTTATTGACATTTTCGACTAATATCGTGGTAACCTATCTTCCTTGCATTGGTGAGGGGGAAAGATACTATTAGCGTGCTATAGCCTTTGCAATGCAATGGACTCTGGCAGGAAAATTCAATTTTACTGACATTTCAGACTAATATCGCGGTGAGACACCTTTCTTGCATAAATAAGGAGGAATAATTCTATTGGCAAGCTATAGCCTATGCAGTCCTGTAGAATCTAGCTGGAAAATTCAATTTTATTGACGTTTTTGACTAATATTGTGGTGAGCTGGCTTTCTTGCATAAAAAAGGAGGGAACATACTATTGGCGAGCTGTAGCCATTGCAATGATTTAGAATGTGGCTGAGAAACTCAATTATATTGACATTTCCGGCTAATATTGTGGTGAGCTAACTTTTTTGCATAAATAAAGAGGAAAGATTCTGTTGGCGTGCTATTACTATTGCAACACTATAGAATCTTCCTGGAAAATTAAAATTTATTTACATTTTCGACTATCATCGTGGTGAGTTAACTTCCTCGCATAAATAAGGAGGAGAGATCTATTGGCGTGCAATAGGCCTTGCAATGCTATAGAATATTCCTGGAAAATTCAATTTTATTGACATTTCAGGCTAATATTGTGGTTAGCTAACTTTCTTACATAAATAAGGAAGAAATATTCTGATGGCGTGCAATAGGCATTGCAATGCTGTAGAACCTGGAAGGAAAGTTCAGTTATATTGGCAGTTTCGACGAATATCGTGGTGAGCTCTCTTTTTTGCATAATTTAGGATATTAGATTCTATTGGCGCGCTATAGCCGTCGCAATGATATAGAATGTGGTTGGAAAATTAAAATTTAATGACATTTTCGACTAATATGGTGGTGAGCTAACTTTGTTGAATAAATAAGGAGGTAAGATTCAATTCGCCTGCTATATGCATAGCTATGCTGTAGAATCTTCCTGGAAAATACAATTTTACTGACATTTTCGACTAGTATCGTGGTGAG
>NW_016970033.1:0-534 GCF_001483705.2 Eufriesea mexicana
CGCACATCCATACAGACATTCATCTATCGTTCCATACATCCACCCATCCATACATCATCCCATACATACATTCACAAAACCAAACATCCATCCATCCATACATCCAGCCACCAATCCATCCGTCCATATATACATTCATACATACATCAATACATACATCCATACATACATCCATACATATATACATCCATATATCCATACATCCGTGCATGCGTCAATCCATACCTCAATCCATTCACACATCCATCCATCCATACATCCATCCGTCCATACATCATTGAACCCATACAGTCTATCCACCCAAACATACATCCATCCATATATCCGTCCTTCCATACATAAATCCATCCATAAATACATCCATATAAACACCCATTCATCCATACAGGCATTCATCCATCCATCCATCCGTCCATCCATACATCCATCCAAACTTCCTTCCATCCACCCGTCCATTCATCCACTCAAACGTCCATACGTCCATACATCCGTACATCCATTCATTCGTGCATCCATACATCCATACATACATTC
>NW_016970034.1:0-789 GCF_001483705.2 Eufriesea mexicana
CCCTATGGAATTCTGAACCCTATTGCCCTCTAGTAAGTTCTGCTGGACTCTGTGGAGGCCAGGGATAGCGGCCGCGGTACGTTAGGTTGAGTTATGTTATGTTTGGTTGTGCTAAGATTGCATATATTAGGATAGGATTGCGTCGACTATAGTGCTGTACACTGCAATTGGGTGGATCTCTGCGCTCCAGTGTGCTCTAGTATGATCTGGTTGTCTCTGTGGTGTCCAGCAAGTGTGTTCTCGGTACGTTAGTTTGAGATACGCTGCATTGGGTTATGTTACATTTGGTGACGTTAGGATTTGATAGTTCAAACTTTTGTGCGATGCACTGCTGTACGCGGTATTCTGCGCTCTACAGTGCTCTAATATTTTCTACAGCTCTGGTGAGACCAGCGATGGAGATACCGGCAAGTTAGGTTGGGCTAGGTTAGGTTTGGTTAGGGCATTTCTACCCGTGCGCTTTTTGCTGCAATTAGGTGGGTTTCTGAGCCCTTCTGTGTTCTAGAGTGTTCTGCTTGTCTTTGTGGTGGCCAGCAATAGTGGTCTAATCATGATAGTTTGAGTTAGGTTACGTTTATGCCACGTTTGGCTATGTTAGGATATTCTACTATGCCTTTTGTGCTGTACATCTTTATGCCGTGGGTTTCCGCGCACTAATCTGCTATAATATGCTCTGCCTGGCATTGGGGTGGCCAGGAATAGTGGTCTCGGCACTTTAGCTTGAGTAATGAAACGTTCCGTAAGGTTAAGTCTGAAAGGCTCGGTTCGGATTTCTTTGACTTTTGTACT
>NW_016970035.1:0-528 GCF_001483705.2 Eufriesea mexicana
TAACCAAACTTAGCATAACCGAACGCAACCTAACTCAGACTAACCTGCAGAGACCAATTCCGCTGGCCTCCAGAGCCATCCAGAAGATACTAGAGCACAGTGGAGCGCAGGAACCCGCCGAACATGAGTCTATACCACGGAAGCCAAATCAATCCAAACATAACCCAAGGCAATATAACCTAACCAAACGTAGCCTAGTTCAACCAAGCGTGCCTAGAGCACTTCTACTGACCTCCCCAGAGCCGAGGAGAGTGTAGTAGAGCAGCGTAGATAGTTGATATCCACCGGATAGCAGCGTATAGCGTAAAAGTCAAACCTGTCCTGTCCTAACCTATCCAAATGTAACATATCCAAACCAACATAACTCAACCTAACATGTGCCTACACCACCGTTGCTAATCTCCCCGTAGTCATGTAGAATACACAAGAGCACAGAAGAGCGCAGTAATCTGCCGCATTGGAGTATGTAGCAGAAAGGTAGATGATGTACTACCCTAACTTGTCCTAACCTTACATAAACAAACGTAA
>NW_016970036.1:0-344 GCF_001483705.2 Eufriesea mexicana
GCTCACCACGATATTAGTCGAAAATGTCAACAAAATGGTATTTTCCAACCACATTCTATATCACTGCAATGGCTACAGCACTCAAAGAGCATCTTTCCCCCTTACTTACGCAAGGAAATTTGCTCACCACGATATTAGTCGAAAATGCCAACAAAATTGTATTTTCCAGCCACAAACTGTCCCATTGCAATGGCTATAGCACTCAAAAAGCACTTTTCCTCCTTACTTACGCAAGGAAGTTAGCTCACCACGGTAATGTTCGAAAGTTTCAATAAAATTGTGTTTTCCAGCAAGATTCTGTAGCATTGCAATGCCTATAGCACGCCAATAGAACCTTTCCTCCT
>NW_016970037.1:0-254 GCF_001483705.2 Eufriesea mexicana
GTGGACGAATGGATGGGTGAATGGACGGAAGAATGGATGTATCTATGGACGCTTGTATGGATGAGTGTATGGGGGTATGCATGGATCTACGGATGTAAGTATGTATGGATGTATGCGTGTATGGATGTATGGACGTATGCATGTACGAATTTATGGATGTTCGGGTGAATGGATGGATGGATGAATGTATGTATGTATTGATGTGTGTATGTATGTATGTATGTATGGATGAATGGATTGGTGGATGGATGTAT
>NW_016970038.1:0-238 GCF_001483705.2 Eufriesea mexicana
ATTTTTTCCATGAATTGCCGTAGAGTGAATTCTTCACTAATGAGTTTGATGATTTTCTTCGCATTTCGTGTGTTCAGTGCCGTAGGATAGATCCGGATGTGCGGGCGCGTGACAGGTCGTGATGCGTAATAGACTTTTTTGATTTCGTTCTTGTAAATTTCGCTTCAGGAGCGGATTTTTTCCATCAATCCCCGTAGAGTGAACTGTTCTCCAACGAGTTTGATGATTCTTGTTGGAT
>NW_016970039.1:0-551 GCF_001483705.2 Eufriesea mexicana
TATCCTAACACAAATAAACATAACCTAATCGCACGTATCCTAACCCTACCTAGCGCGCCGGGGTCACCGTTTCTGACCTCCACAGTGCAAAGCAGGGCGTATTAGATCACATCAGATCGCATAAATCCCCCGAATAGCATCGTAGAGCACAAAGGTGATAGCTGCCATAGCCTAACTTAACCAAACGTAACATGACCAAACGTGGCCTAACTCCAACGAACCACACTACAACGCTACTGCTCGCCTCCGCAGTGCCACGCAGAATATACTACAGCGCAATAGATCACAGAAATCCGCGGCGTGGCAGTGTATAGCATAAAAGTAGTCGAAGATATCCTAACGTAACCTGACGCAACCTAACCCAACCGAACGTAGACTAACTATATTTAACTTGGCGAGACCACCATTGCTGGCATCTCCAGAGCCAAGCAGAGCATAGTAGAGCACGGCAGAGCGAAGAAATCCTCCGAAGAGCAGCGTATAGCAGGAAAACGGATCTACGCTGTCCTAACCTGACCAAACGTGACATAACCAAACGTAACCTAACTCCA
>NW_016970040.1:0-5022 GCF_001483705.2 Eufriesea mexicana
AGAATCGCAGTGTACATCAGAAAAGTCAAAGCTAACCGTACCTATCCCAAACCATCAGAACATTATCAAACGTAGCCTAACTCAACCTAACGTGCTGAGACAGAAATTGCTGCCCTCTTCAGGGCACAGCAGGAAATGCCAGAGCACAGTAGTTCGCACAAATCCACTGAATAGCAGTGTATATCAAAAAAGATAAGTCTATCCTTACCAAACTTAGCCCAACCAAAGCTGACCTAACGCAACCTGAAAAATCATAACGTGCCGATACCACTGTTGCCGGATTCCCAGAGCCAAGCTGAAAACATTGGAGCACAGTAGGCCGCAGGTATCATGTTAATGGCAGACTATTGCACTAAATACGAAGCTGTCCTCACCTAGCCTAACCAACCGAAGCATAGAGCAACTTAACATACCACAACCTAACGTGCCGATACCAATACTGCTGACCTTCACAGCGCCTAGCTGAAGATATTAGTGCACTGCAGGGAGCAGAAATCCATACAATCGCAGTATATGTCAGAAAAATCATAGCTACCCAATGCTGACCCAAACCAAAAGGACATAACTAAACATAGAATAACTCAACATAACGTGCCGAGGTCGCCCTTTCTGCCCTGCCCAGAGACAAGCAGGACATACCAGAGCGCAGTAGACGGCAGAGCTGCAGCGAATTGCAGTGCAATGCATAAAGGCTAAAGCCATCCTAACCAAACTTAGCCCAACCCAACCTAACCGAACGTAACCTGACTTAACATGACTTTTCGACGCCACTATTACTGGCCTTCCAAAAACCAAGCTGAAAATGTTAGAGCATTGTGGGGCGCAGAGGTCCACCTAATAGGAGACTACAGCATCAAAGACAAACCTTTCCTCTCCTAGCCTAACCAACCGTAGCAAAGCCAGACGTAACCAAGCTCAAACTAACGTGCCGCGACCACTTCTGCTGGCCGCCCTGGAGCCGAGCAGAACATATTAGTGGAGTGTAGAACGCAGCCGTCCACAGAGACGCAGTGCACAGAAGGAAACTCATAGATACCAAAACCAACAGAACATAACCAAACATTGCCTAACTCAACCTAACGTGCCGTGGCCGCTATTGCTGCCCTCCCCAGAGCCAAGCAGGATATACTAGAGCACAGTAGATGGCAGAGGTCCGCCAAATTGTAGTGTATAGCACAAAGGTTAAAGCTGTCCCAATCAAACTTCGCCTAACCCAACATAACCGAAAGTAACACGATTGAACATAACAAGCCGAGACCACCATTGCCGGCACACCGAGAGGCAAACTGTAAATATTAAAGCACTGTAGGGCGCAGAAAGCCACCTAACAACTGACAATAGCTCAAAAGTCATAGGTACCTTCTCCTAACCTAAGCAGTCGCAACTTAACTTAACGAAACCTATCTCAACCTAAAGTGCCGCAACCACTATTACTGGCCGCTCCGGAGCGAAGCATAGCCCGTTAGTGATGAGTAGAATGCAGATATCCATAGAATCGCGGGGTATATCCGAAAAGTCAAAGTTACCAAGACCTAACCCAAACCAAGACAGCATAGGCAAACATAGACTATCCCTGCCTAACGTGCCGAGGCCGCCATTACTGCCCTCACCAGAGCCAAGCAGGACATACCAGAGCACAGTAGATGCGAGCAGTCATCCGGATGGCAGTGTAAAGCACAGTGGTTAAAGCTATCACATTCCAGCTTACTCTAACGCAACATACCGAACGTAAGCTGACTCGACACAACGTACCGAGGCCACTATTGCTCGCCTTTCCAGAGCCAAGCGGATAGAATTAGAGCGCAGTAGTGCGCAGAAATCCACAGAATAGGAGACCATAGCACTAAAGTCGAAGCTATCCTCTCATAACCAAACGTATCGTAACAAAACCAAACGTAACATATCTCAAAGTAACGTGCCGCGACCACTGTTGCTGGCCCTCCTAAACCCAAGCAGAACACTCAAGTCGAGAGTAGAACGCAGAAGTTCCATAGAGTCGCAGTGTACATCAGAAAAGTCAAAGCTACCCATACCTAACCCAAGCCAAAGGAACATAACCGAATATAGCTTAACTCAATTTAGCGTGCCGAGACAGCTGTTGCAGCCCACCCCAGAGCCAAGGAGGACATACTAGAGGACACCAGATCGCAGAAATCCAACGAGGAGCAGTGCACGGCGCAAAAGTTAACGTTACCCTAACCAAACTTTGCCTAGCCCTACCTAACCGAACGTAACCTGACACGATATAACTTGCCGACACCACTATTGCTGGCCTGTCCAGAGCCAAGCCAATAATATTAGAGCACTGTACGGCGCAAGAATCCGCCTAATATGAGACTACAGCACGAAAGTCAAAGCAGTCCGCTCCTAACATAACGAAACGTAACATAGCCAAACGTAACCTGACATAACCTGACGTAACCTAACGTGCCGCGAACTCTAATGTTGGTCTTTCCAGAGCCAAGTAGGGCACGTTAGTGGGCAGAAGAACGCAGAAGTACATATAAGTGCAGTGTATATCAGGAAACTGAAATCTACCCGAAACTAACTCAAACCAACGGAACATAAAGAAGCATAGCATATCTCAAACTAACGTGCCGATAACGACATTGCGGCGCTCCCCAAAGCCAAGCATGTCATACTAGAGCATAGCAGAGAGCAGATATCCACCGAATAGCAGTGTACAGCAAAAAAGTTGAAGATATCTTAACCAAGATTAGCCCAACCCAACCTAACCGAACATTACCTCACTGGACGTAACGTTCCGAGACCACTTTTGCTGGCCTTCCCAGTCCCAAGCTGAAAATATTAGAGCACTGCGGGCGCAGAAATCCACCTAACAGCAGACTGTAGCACTAAAGTCAAACCTATCATCTCCTAACCTAACCAAGCTTAAAATAACCAAACGTAACCTAACTGAAGCTAACGTGACGCGACCACTGTTGCTGGCCTCTCCAGAGCCAAGCAGAACACATTAGTTGAGAGCAGAATGCAGAAATCCACAGACATCGCAGTGTATATCGGAAAAGACAAAGCTTCATGAGGGTAAGCCAAACCAACAGGACATAGGGCCGTGCAGGACACACTGGAGCACCGTAGGTCACAGAAGTCCACCGAACAGCAGTGTACAGCACAAAGGGTATAGCCATCCTAACCAAACTTAGCCTAACCCAACCTAACCGAACGTGACCAGACTAAACATAACGTGCATAGAATACCGCTGCTGCCCTCCCGAGACCCGAGCAGGACATACTAGAGCCCAGTCGATGGCAGAAATTCACAGAAGAGCAGGGTGAAGCTCATAGGTTAAAGCTATCCCAACCAAGCTTAGCCTAACCCTACCTAACCCAAAGTAACATGACTCAACAAGACGTGCGGAGGCCACTATGGATGGCCTTCCCAGAAAAAAGCTGAAGATATTAAAGCACTTTAGGGCGCAGGGGTCCACCTAATAGCAGACCATGGAACTAAAGTGAAACCTACCCACTCGTAACCTAACCAATCGTAACATAACCAAACGTAACATAGCTCAGCCTAACGTGCCGAGAACATTACTGCTGTCCTCCCCAGAGCCAAGCAGAACACATCAGTGGGGTGAAGAACGCAGGAATCCATTGAATCGCAATGTACGTCAGAGAAGTCAAAGCTACCCAAACCTAACCCGAACGAACGGAACATTGCCAAACATAGCATAACTCAACCTAACGTGTCAAGACAGCTATTGCTGCCATGCCCAGAGCCGAGCAGGACATAATAGGTCACAGTAGATGGAAGAAATCCACCGAAGGGCAGGGTAAGCCACAATGGTTAAAGCTATCCCAACCAAGCTTAGCCTAACCAAACCTCACCGAACGTAACCTGACTCGTTGTCACGCGCCGAGGCCACTATTTCTGCCCTTCACGGAGCCAAGCTGAAAATGTTAGAGCGCCTTAGGGCGCAGAAATCAATGCAATAGCAGACTATAGAACTAAAGTCAAAGCTTCCCTCACCTAAGCTATCCAAAAGAAACATATTCAAACGTATCGAAGCTCAACCTAAAGTGCCGCGACCACTATTGCCGGCATCCACGTTGCCAAGCAGAACACGATAGTGGAGAGTAGACCGCAGAAATCCATACACAGTAGTGTATATCAGGAAATACAATGTTACGCAGACCTACCCCAAACCAACAGAACATAAGCAAGAATAGCCTAAATTAACCTAGCGTGCCGACGCCGGTATTGATGCCCTCCCCAGGGCCAAGCAGGACATTATAGAGCAAAGTAGATGGCAGAAATCCGCCGAAGAGCATGCTAAAGCACAAGGATTAAAGCTATCCTAACCTAACTTAGCCTAACCTATCATAACCGTACGTAACATGACGCGACATAACGTGCCGAAGCCAATATTGCTGGACTTTCTAGAGCCAAGCTGGAAACATTAGACCACTGTAGGGCGCAGATATCCTCCAGGTAGCAGACTATCTCACTAAAGTCAAAGCTGTCCTCTCCTAACCTAACGAATCGTAATATAACCAAACGTTACTTAGCTCTACCTAACGTGCAGCGAGCACTATTACTGGCCTCTTCAGAGCCAATCAGAGCACATTAGCGGAGAGCAGTGTTCAGAAATCCATAGAATCATAGCGTATATCAGAAAAGTCAACGCCACCTAAGCCAAATTCATACCAACAGAACATAACCAAACACAGCGTAACTCAGCCTGTCTCATCCGAAACCGCTATTGCTGCCCCCCAGAGCCAGGCAGAAAATACTAGAGCGCACTATGGCACAGAAATCTTCCGAATAGCAGTGTATTGCACAAAAGTCGAAGATAACATATCCTAACGTAACCAAACGTTGCATAACCTAGCCAAGCGTAGACTAACACAACATAAAGTGCCGCGGCCCTATTGCTGGCGTCCCCAGAGCCAAGCAGAGTATACTGGAGCGGAGTAAAGCGCAAATGTCCACCGACATCTACGGTATAGCACATGAGTGGTGACTACCCTCTCCTAACCTTAACTAAGGTAACGTTACCAT
>NW_016970041.1:0-251 GCF_001483705.2 Eufriesea mexicana
AATCTTTCCTCCTTATTTACGCTGACAGGTTAGCTCACCACAATACTAGACGCAAATGTTAATGAAATTGAACTTTTCAGTTAGACACTATTACTTTGCAAATGTTATATCAAACCAATATATTGTTTACGGCATGTATATGTAGAAAAGCTTGCTCACAACGATATTACTCGGAGATTTCATTAAAATAGAGCTTTTCAGACAGATTCTATTGCAACGCAATGGCTATAGCAAAGGAATAGAATCTTTCC
>NW_016970041.1:322-538 GCF_001483705.2 Eufriesea mexicana
GGTTCTGTTGCAGTGCAATAGCTATAGCAAGCCAATAGAATCTTTCCTCCTCATTTATGCAGAATAGTTTTCTCACCACGATATTAGCCGAAAATGTCAATAGAATTGAACTTTGCAGTCAGATTCAATTGTAATGCGTTCGCTATACCAAATCATCAGAGTCTTTCATCCTTATTTACGCGTACAGGATAGCTCACCAAGATACTAGACGAAAGT
>NW_016970042.1:0-2321 GCF_001483705.2 Eufriesea mexicana
GTCCGTATATCCATCCATCGACAAATACATCCAACCACACATCCGTCCATCCATGCATCCATATATTCATCCATGTATCACCTCATCCACCCGTCCATCCATCCGTCCACTCTTCCGTCCATCCACCCACACGTCCTTACAATCATACATCCGCACATCTATACATACATCCATATATACATACATAAATCCATACATACATACATCCATAAATCCGTCCAACCGTACAACCTTCCATCCATACATACACCCATACATATATACATCCATACATCCATACATCCGTACATCCGTCAATCCATACATCAATACATTCACACATCCATCCATCCATCCATTCACACATCCATACATCCACAAATCCATACATCCATAAATCCATCCATTCGTACTTCCATCCTTCGATACATCCATCCATACATATATCCCTACATTTTTACATCCATACATACATACATACGTACATCCGCCCAGCCATACCTCAATCCATCCATATATTGATACATCCCTACAAACGTCAATACATACGTCCATACATGTATCCACACATACGTACTTCCCCAAGCATCCATACAGCGATCCACCCATACAACTATCCCACCATTCTTCCATCTTTCAATACGTCCATCCATTCATACATCCCTCCAACCATACATCCATCCTCCAATCCATCCATCCATCCACACAATCATGCATACATCAATACATACATCCATTCATCCATACATCCATACATATACACATCCATACATCCATACATCCGTACATCCATACACACATCCATACTTAACCCTTTAACCAGATCCATACATACATTCGTACATCCATCCATCCATACACCCATCCATCCATCCATGCAACCGCTCATCCACCCATCCCGTCACCCACTCGTCAGTCTTCCCACACATCCATTCATCCAACCACACATCCATAAATCCATACATACGTACATTCATACATACGTAAATCCATGCGTCCATACATCCAGACCTTCATGCACCCATACATATCTACATAAATACATCCACCCATCCATATACACATCCATCGACACATACATCCAACAATACATCCATTCATCCATTCACACATCCATCCATCCATTCACACATCCATTCATCCATGTATCACCTCATCCACCCGTCCATCCATCCGTCCAACGTCCGTCCATCCAACCATCCATTCATCCATCCACACATCCAAACATCCATACATACGTACATCCGTTCATTTGTACATCCATACATTCATACATCCATACAACGATACGTCCACACATGCACACAACCATACATCCATCCATACACCCATACACACATTCATACATACATCCATTCGCACATCCACACATACATCCATACATACACCACTACACATTTCCACACTTGCATTCATACGTACGCTCAGACAAAACCCGTTCATATGCCCATACATATATATACACATACGACCATATGTGCACCCATCCATCCATCCTTCCATACATCCATCCACCCAGACGACCACCCATCCACACATACTCCCACACAAAGAGGCATAAACATATCCGCACATACACCCATACATACAAAGATACACTCATCCATGCATTCATGCATCCATGCTGCCGCACATCCAATCATCCATACGTTCATACATTTATACTACCATCCATCCATAAGTTTATACTTCCATACAAACGCACATACATACACCAATCCAACCATCCATCCATACAACCATACATACATCAATACATACATCCGTCCATCCTTACATCCATACATAAATAGATCCATACACCCATACATGCGTTCTTGCAAACATTCTTACATCCATACATGCGTACATGCAAACATTCTTACATCCATACACCCGTACATAAAAACATCCATACATCCATACATCCAAACATCCATACATCCATACATACATACATACATACATCCATTCATCCATCCATCAGTACGTGCCTCCATCCATATATCCATCAATCCATACATTCACACATACATCTAAGCATCCATCCATCCATCCATAGACCCTTCTATTCATAGATATATCCATCCATATATCGATCCATCCTTCCATACATCCATCCATTCATAAATCCATCGATACATGTATCCACCCATACATCCATCCATCCATACATCCATACATATATGTATACATACATCCATCCATCCATACATACATACATATATGTAAACATACATCCATCCATCCATACATCCATACACCCATACATCCATAAATCCATACCTTCATACATTCACTTATACATACATCCATACATCCACACATCCACCCATACAGCCATCCGCGCATACATTCATCCA
>NW_016970043.1:0-288 GCF_001483705.2 Eufriesea mexicana
CAGAGGTCCATAGAATTGCAGCGTTTAGGACAGAAACCTAAGTTGTCTCAACCTAACCCGAAGGAACCTGACACAACCAAACGTAATATTACTCAATCTCTCGTGCCGCGTCCACCAATGCTGGCAACCACAGAGCCATGCAGAACGTATCACAGGAGTCCAGGGCGCAGAATTGCATAATATCCCTGAATACAGCAGGAAAGTCAGACCTATCCAGACCTAATGCAGACCAACGTAACCTAACTTAAGGTACACAAACTCACCATAACGTGAAGCGAGCGCTATTGC
>NW_016970044.1:0-566 GCF_001483705.2 Eufriesea mexicana
GCGCTCTACTGTGCTTTAGGATGCCCTGCTTGGCTATGCAGAGGACGGCAGTAGCGGCATTGGTATGTTAGGTTGGGTTATGCTTTGTTTGGTTATGTTCAGTTGGCTTGGGTTAGGTTTGGGTATCGTTGACTTTTCTGATATGCACTGCGATTCTATGGATTTCTGCGTTGCACCCTCTACTAGTGGCACTGGGAATGCCAGCAATTGTGGCCTCTGCACGATACGTCGAGATAGGTTACGATCGATTATTTTGGGCTATGCTTTGTAAGGGTATCTTTAACTTTTGTGTTGTACGCAGCGATTTGGAGAATCTCTGCGCTCTAATGTGCTCCAGAATGTCCTCCTTGTCTTACGGCGGCTCAGCAATGGCGGTCTCGGCACATTAGATTTTGTTAGGCTATGTTTGGCTGTGTTCCGTTGGTATGGGTTGGGACTGGGTAGCCTTGAATTTCTAATATACACGGCGATTGTATGGATATCCGCGTTCTACTCTACACTAGCGTGTTCTGCTTCGCTCTGTGGAGGCCTGCAATGGTGCTCGCGGCACGTTAGACTGAGTAAGG
>NW_016970045.1:0-1140 GCF_001483705.2 Eufriesea mexicana
TTTATTGACATTTGGACTAATATCGTTGTGAGCTGTCTTTCTTGCATAAATAAGGAGAAAACACTCTTTTGGCGTGCTATAGCCATTGCAATGCTCTGAAACCTGGCTGGAGAATTAAATTTCCTTGACATTTTCGACTAATATCGTGGTGACCTAAACTTCTTGCATGAATAAGGAGGGAAGACTCTATTGGCGTGCTGCAGCCATTGCAATGCTGTAGAATCTGGCAGCAAAATTAAATTTTATTGACATTTGGACTTTTATCGTGGTGAGCTCTCTTTCTTGCATAAATAAGGAGGAAAGATTCTATTCGCCTCCTATGGCCATTGCAGTGCTATAGAATCTGTGTGGAAAATTCAATTTTGTTTACATTTTCGACGAATATCGTGGTCAGCTGCCTTTCTTGCTTAAATAAGGAGGGAAGATATTATAGCCGCGCTATAGCCATTGCAATGCTATAGAATCTGTCTGGAAGATTCAATTTGAATGACATTTTGGACTAATATCGTGGTGAGCAAGCTTTCTCGCATAAATATGGATGAAAGATTGTATTGGCGAGCTATAGCCGTTGGAAAGCTGCAGAAGCTGCAGAATCTGGCTGTACCATACGATTTTATTCACATTTTCGAGTAACATCGTGGTGAGCCAACCTTCTTGCATATATAAGGAGACATTTTATTGGCGTGCTATAGCCATTGCAATGCTATAGAATCTGGCTGGTAAATTCTATTTTATTGACATTTGGACTAACATCGTGGTGAGCTCTCTTTCTTGCATAAATAAGGAGGAAACATTGTATTGGCGTGCTATAGCCATTGCAATGCTCTGAAACCTGGCTGGAAAATTAGGAAAATTAAATTTTATTGACATTTTCGACTAATATCGTGGTGACCTAACTTTCTTGCATAAAGAAGGAGGGAAGATCCTATTGGCGTGCTGTAGCCATTATAATGCTGTAGAATCTGGCAGGAAAATTCAATTTTATTGACATTTGGACATTTGTCGTGGTGAGCTATCTTTCTTGCGTAAATAATGAGGAAAGATTCTATTCACCTCCTATTGCTATTGCAGTGCCATAGAATCTGTGTGGAAAATTCAATTTGAATGACATTTTAGACTAACATCGTGGTGAGCATGCTT
>NW_016970046.1:0-523 GCF_001483705.2 Eufriesea mexicana
GGTCACGGCACGTTAGGTTGAGTTAGGTTGCGTTAGGCTATGTTGCGCCTTGTTATGTTAGGAGAGTGTAGCATTGACTTCTTTGCTACGCGCTGCTATTCGGGGAGTTTCTGCTCCCTACTGTGCTCTAACATCTTCTACTTGTCTCTAGGGTGTCCAGAAACTGTGGTCTCGACACGTTAGGTACTTTTCCGTTACGTTTGGTTAGTTAAGGTTACGCTAAGTTCGGTTAGGACAGCTTTGACTCTCGTTCAATGCACAGTTATTCGCCGGATTCCTATGCTCGTCTGTTCTCGACAACATTCTGCTCTGCCCTGTCGAGGCCAGCAGCACTTGTCTCGGCACGTTGGTTTGAGCAATGTTACGTTTGGTGATATGAAGGTTTGTTAATTTAGGATAGAGTAGTTTTGACTTTTGTGAGTTCCCGGATATTTGTTGGATTCCTGCGGTCCTCTATGCGCTAGTACGTCCTGCTCGGCTCTGGTGAGGCCAGCAATAGTGGTCTCGGCGTGTTACGCTGAGT
>NW_016970047.1:0-638 GCF_001483705.2 Eufriesea mexicana
GCCATTGCAATGCTAAAGAATCTGCCATGAAGATTCAATTTTAATGACATTTGCGACTGATATTGTGATGAGCTAACTTTCTTGCAGAAATGAGGGAGAAAGATTCTATTGGCGTACCGTAGCCATGGCAATGCTCTAGATTCTGCCTGGAAAATGCAATTTTATTGACATTTTCGAATAACATCGTGGTGACCTAATTTTCTTGCACAAGTAAGGAGTAATGATTCTATTGGCGTGCTATAGCCATTGCAGAGCTATAGAATCCGGCTGGAAAATTCAATTTTATTGACGTTTTCGACTAATATCGTGATGAGCTAACTTTCTTGGTTAGATAAGGAGGAGGGATTCTATTGCAGTGCCATAGCCAATGCAATGCTATAGAATCTGCCTTGAATATACCAATTCTACCAATTCAATTGACATTTTCTACTAATATCGTGGTGGCTAACTTTCATGCATAAATATGGAGGAATGATTCTATTCTCGTGCTGTAGACATTGCAGAGCTATAGAATTCGGGTGGAAAATTCAATTTTATTGACATTTTCTGCATATACCGTGGTGAGCTAATTCCCGTGCATACGTAAGGAGGCTGGATTCTATTGGCGTGTTATAGCTATCGCAATGTCTTAGAATCTC
>NW_016970048.1:0-253 GCF_001483705.2 Eufriesea mexicana
GCTAGGGTGTCTTTGATTTTCGTGCTATACACTGCCATTCCATGGTCCTCTGCGCTATGCACTCTTTTAAAATGCTATTCTTGGCGCTGGGGTGGCCGGCAGTAGAGGTTTTTGCTAGTTACGTTTTGTCGTTCCACGTGTGGTTAGCTTATGCTAGGACATTAGCAGTTATGCTGCGATACCTGCGGCTTCTCTTCTGTTCACTGCAGAGTGCTACATTTCTGCTCTCTGCTGTGCTCTAGTACATTCTGCT
>NW_016970049.1:0-616 GCF_001483705.2 Eufriesea mexicana
CTCGGCACGTTATGTTGAATCAGGTTACATACGGTTATGTTGGTTTAGGCTAAGTTTGGTCAGAATAGCGTTAACTCATTTGCCGTACACCGCTGTTTGTTCAATTTCTCAGCTCTAGTATGTCCTGCTTGCCCCTGGGGAGAGCTGCAATTGCGGTCTCGGCATGTTAGCTCGAGTTATGCTATGTTCGGTTATGCTATGTTCGGGTATGCTATGTTTGTCTGATTTACGTTTGGGTAGCTTCGTCTTTTCAGACATATACAGCGATTCTACGGATTTCTGAGTACTGCTCTCCGACAATGTGCTCTGCTTGGCTCTGTGGTGGCCAGCAATAGTGGTTGCGGCGCGTTAGGTTGAGTTAGGCTATGTTTGCTTATGCCACGGTTGGAGCCACGGTTGGTTAGGTAAGGAGATGATTGCTTTGACTTTAGTGCCAGAGTCCGCTGTTTGGTGGTTTTCTACGCCTTAGAGTGTTCTAATATCTTCTGTTTGGCTCTTGGAATGACAGAAATAGAGGTATCGGCACGTTATGTTGTATGAGGTTCGGCCTGGCTATGTTGAGTTGGGCTAAGTTTGGTTAGGGTAGCTCTATCTTCTGTGCTGATCACTGCCTTTC
>NW_016970050.1:0-322 GCF_001483705.2 Eufriesea mexicana
CGTGAGCTGACGTCCTTGCATAAATAAGGAGGAAATATTCTATTGGCCAGCTATAGCCATTGCCATTCTATAGTATCTGGAAGGAAAATACAATTTTATTGACATTATCGACTAATATCGTGGTGAGCTGACATCCATGCATAAATAAGGAGGAAAGAAGCTATTGGCACGCTGTACCCATTGCAGTGCTATTGAATCTGGCTCGAAAATTGAATTTCATTAACAATTTCGACTAATATCGTAGTGTGGTAACCTTCTTGCATAAATAAGGAGGAAAGATTCTATTGGCGTGCTATAGCCATTGCAATGCTATAGAATCTGC
>NW_016970050.1:400-673 GCF_001483705.2 Eufriesea mexicana
TTGGCCAGCTATGGCCATGGCAATTCTATAGTATCTGGATGGAAAATTCAGTTTTATTGGCACTTTCGACTAATAACGTGGTGAGCTGACGTCCCTGCATAAATAAGGAGGAAATATTCTACTGGCGAGCTATAGCCAATGCCATGCTACAGAATCTGTCTGGAAAATGCTGCTTTACTGACATTTTCGACTAATATCTTGGTGAGGTAACTTTCTTGCATAAATAAGGAGGAACGATTCTATTATCGTGCTGTAGCCATTGCAGTGCTATAG
>NW_016970051.1:0-574 GCF_001483705.2 Eufriesea mexicana
CGTTAGGTTGAGTTAGGCTTCGTTTGGCTAGGTTAGATTATGTCAGCGTAGGTAAGGATATCATAGACTTTGTGCTGTACACTGAAGTGCTGTTGATTTATGCGCTCTACTGTGCTCTAGTATGTTCTGCTTGGATCTGTGGAGGCCAGCACTAGCGGTCTCGCCAAGTTAGGTTAGGATACGTTACATTTGGTTAGGTTACGTCTGCTATGGCTAAGCTCGGGTAGCCTCGACTTTTCTGCTATACACTGCGATCGTATGGAATTCTGCGCTCTGTACTGTTCTATTATGCTCTGCTTGGCACTTTGGAGGCCAGCAGCACTGGTCGCGGCACGTTAGGATGAGTTCGATTGCGTTTGGTCTGGTTAGGATGCTTTGGGATAGGATAGTATATCTTTGACTTCTGTGCCCAACACAATTATCCTATCGACTTCTGGGCTCTACTGTGCTCTGTCGCATTTTGATTCCCGGTGTGGAGGTCAGCAATAGCGGTCTCGGCACATTAGGCTCAGTTAGTCAACGTTAGGTTAGGCTACGTTAATTTGTGTTAGGTATTGATAACTTGGACTCTCGT
>NW_016970052.1:0-242 GCF_001483705.2 Eufriesea mexicana
CATACACACAACCCTCCATACATCCGTGCATACATATATACATACATCCATACAAGCATCCAAGCATTCATCCATGCATTCATCCATCCACCCATACAGCCATCCGTCCATAAATACATCCAACCTTACTTCCATCCTTCCATACACCCATTCATCCATAGGTCCACCCTGCCAAACATCCATCGTTCCATGCAGCCATACATACATACATACGCAAATTCATACATACATCAATACATACA
>NW_016970052.1:398-1444 GCF_001483705.2 Eufriesea mexicana
CATCCATACATCCATCCAACCATACATACATCCATACAGCCATCCAACCATACATACATCCATACATCCACCCATACATACATCCATACATCCATACATCCATACATACATACATACATACATCCATCCATTCATTCATCCATCCATACATACATCCATAAATTTATAAATCCATACATACATACATCCGTATCATCCATACATTCGTACATCCACACATACATGCATCCATACATCCATCCATCCATACATCCACCCATCCATACATCCATCGAACCATACATCCATACAACATTCCATCCATCCTCCCAACCCTACGTCCATACATACATCAATACATATATTCATACGTACACAGGCACATTCTGCCATACATACATCCATACACACATCCTTCCACACATCCATTCATACATCCACACATACATCCATAAAAGTATCCATACACACTTCCATACAACCATACATTCATGCATCCATACATGTGTACATCAATATATCCATCAATCCATATATCCTGCCAACTACACATCCGTCCTACCATACATCCGTCCATCCATACACCCATACATCCATACATCCATACATCCATACATCCTTACATATATACATCCGTACATCCATTCATCCGTAAGTCCATACATTCGTACGTCCATACATACATACAACCATATATCCACCCATCCATACATACCATACATCCATACATCCACACATCCATAAATCCATCCACCCATACATCCATCCAACCATACACACATCCATACATCCATCCATATATACAACCATACATCGATCCATCCATACATCCGTATCATCCACACATTCGTACATACATACACACATACATACATACACCCATCCACATATACATCCACCCATCCATACAACCATCAATCCATACATCCATACATCCATACGTCCATACATCCGTACATATATATATACGTACATCCATTTACCCGTACATCCATACACTCGTACGTCCATACATACATACATCCATACATCCATACATCCATACATCCATACATCCATACATACAT
>NW_016970052.1:1563-2324 GCF_001483705.2 Eufriesea mexicana
CCATAAATATATACATCCATACATCCGTATCATCCATACATCCGTACATCCACACATACATGCATCCATAAATCCATCCATCCATACATCCACCCATCCATACATCCATCGATCCATACATCCATACAACAGTCCATCCATCCCCCCATCCATACGTCCATACATACATCAATACATACATCCATACATACACATGTCCATTCGTCCATACATACATCCATACACACATACTACCATACATCCATCCATACATCCAGAGATACATCCATAGAAACATCCCTACATACATCCATGCAAGCATACATTTATGCATCCATACATCTGTACACCAATACATCCATCCATCCATATATCCTGCCAACAACACATACATCCATCCATTCATCCATCCATCCATACCGCCATACATCCATACATCCATACATACATACATATATACATCCGTACATCCATTCACCCGTACATCCATACATTCGTACATCCATACATACATGCATCCATACATACATGCATCCATAAATCCATGCATCCATAAATCCATACATCCATACATACATACATCTATACATCCATACATCCATCCATGTATCCATCCATACATCTGTAGATTCACACATCCATAAATACATCCATCCATACATCCATCCAACTATACATACATCCATACATACACCCATACATACATCCATACACCCATTCATCCATACATACATACATCCATACAACCATCCATTCATTCATCCATCCACACATACATCCAT
>NW_016970053.1:0-714 GCF_001483705.2 Eufriesea mexicana
CTACGTTTGCCATGGCTTGGTTCGGTCTGGTTTGGTTAGTATTGCATCGACGTTTGTGGGTTAGGCTGCTATTTGGTGTATTTCTATGCTCTACGTTGCTCTAGTATTCTGCATGACACACAGTATCCCGGCTGTAGTGGTCGTGCCACGTTACGTTTAGTTAGGTTACGTTCGATTACGTTAGGTTACGCTATGTTTGGCTAGGACCGCTTCGACTTTCGTGCTATAAACGTGATTCGTGCATCTTTGCCTTTTCTGCTGTACTATGTGTAATATGTGCTGTCAGGCTGTGAGATGGCCAGTATTAGTGGCGGCAGCTCGTTAGGTAGTGCTTGGTTACGTTTGGCAACGTGACGATTGGTGAGGTTAGGGCAGAGTAGCTATGGCTTTTGCGCTATTCACTGCTTTTCGGTAGATTCCTCCGTTCCACTGTGCTCTTATATGTCCTGCATTGCTGTGTGGAGACCAGAAACAGCGGCCGCGGCACGAAAGGTTGATTGAGGTTTCGTTTGGTTATGTTACGCTAGCATGGGTTAGGTTTGGATTGCTTTGAACTTTCTGCTATACACCGCCATTCTATTGACGTCTGCGCTACCGCTCCATTGCCACTAATATGTGCAGCTTGGCGATGTGGAGGCCAGCAGTAGTGGCCTAGGCACGTTAGGTTTTGTTAAGACAAGTTTGGTTAGGTTACAACAGGGTAACCTTGACCAT
>NW_016970054.1:0-514 GCF_001483705.2 Eufriesea mexicana
GACTTTCGTGCTATACACTGCTATTCGGTGGATTTCACGATCTACTGCTCTCTAATAAGGTCTGCTTGGCTTTGTGGAGGTTAGCATTTGTGACCACGGCACGTTACGTTTATGCTGTGTTTGGATATATTTCGTTTGGATATGTTAGGATATCGTAGCCTCTACCTTTGTGCTATACACTGCTATTCGGTTGATCTGTGCACCTTACGTTGCTCTACTATTCTCTCCTCGACTCTGGGATGGTCAATAATAGTGGTCTTGGCCCGTTATGTTTAGCAGGCTGCGTTTGGCTACATTACGCTACATAGGGTTCGGCACGGGTTGCTTTGACTTTCATGGTATAGACTGCCTTTCGGAGGATTTCTGCGCTCCGCAGTGCACCAGTACATTCTTCTTGTCTATGGGAATATTGCCAGCAGTATTGGTCTCGGCACGTTAGGCTGAGTTATGCTGCGCTCCGTCATTTTACGTTTGGATAGGTTGGGAGAGGGTGCCTTTGACTTTTGCTCTAAAT
>NW_016970055.1:0-216 GCF_001483705.2 Eufriesea mexicana
GTAGGAATCGACCGAATTGCAGCGCATATCACAAAAGTCAAAGGTATCCTGACCAAACATAACATAACCTATCATAACCAAGCGTAACATAACTCAACCTAACGTGCCGCGACCATTACTGCCGGCCTCCCCAGAGCCAAGCAGGGTGTAGTGGAGGACGGTGGACTACAGATATCCGCGTTGTAGCCGTGTAACACACATGTTCGGAGATTTACT
>NW_016970055.1:227-1077 GCF_001483705.2 Eufriesea mexicana
CAAACCAAACCAAACCAAACGTAGCCTAACTCAGCATTAGGCGCCGAGACCACTATTTCTGCCTTTCCCAGAGCCAAGTTGAACATATGAGATCACAGTGGAGCTGGGAAGTCCACCGAGCAGCAGCGTATAACACAAAAGTCAAAGCTATCCTTTCCTAGCTTAACCAATCGTAACATAATGAAACGTAACCTAACTCGACCTAACGTGCCAAGACCGCTATTGCTGACTTCCACAGATCCAACCGTGATACAATAAGGCACAGAAAAACTGAGAAATCCTCCGGATAACAGTATACGACGCAAAAGCCAAATATGTCATCTACAAACCAAACCCATCGTAACGTACACAAACGTAGCATAAAACAACCTAAGTAGACGCGGCTGCTGTTGCTGGCCTTCCCAGTGTCGAGCGAAGAAAAGTAGAGCGCAGAAATCCACCGCATAGTAGTGCATAGCGCAAAAATCTGATCGACCCTTTCATAAGCTAACCAAACGTTACATAATCAAACGTATCCTAACTCAAACTAACGTGCCGCGGCCACTTTTCCTGGCGTCCCCAGACACCAGCGGCATATGATACAGCACAGTAAAGCACAGAAGCCCACATAATATCAGTATTGTGAAAAAAGGTCACAGCTATCCTGACCTAACCCAACGCAACTTATCCTAACTATGCGTAATCTAGCACAACCTATCGTGCCGCGTCCAGCATTGCTGCTCCACGCAGAGTCAAGCAGAGCGTATTAGAGGAGGGTAGATTGCAGAAATCCATGGTGTTGCAGCGCGTGGCAGAAAAGCGAAGCTAGCCAATACTAACAAGAGCTAACGTAACGTAACTAAACGTATCC
>NW_016970056.1:0-425 GCF_001483705.2 Eufriesea mexicana
GGCCGCGGCGAAGAGTTCGCGGTCGACGCGCCCGAGCGCCCATCGCGGCGCGGTGGTGAGCTTCCCGCTGGGTGGTTTCAGACCGGTGCGAGGAGTGACGGCAAGCATCATGGTAATGTGGAGGTGGTCGCTGAGCGCTTCCACCTCCTCCGCCACCTTCCAGCCGGTGACCCGCCGCACAGCTGCCGGCGATGCGAACGACAAGTCCACGATAGACGTGTCGTTCCACCAAACGCAACGATTGAGCAACCGGAGATCCAAACCCGCGGCCCAATCATGCACGGCCTCTCTCCGAGCGTCTGATCGCGGGGAACCCCACGCCACGGAGTGGGCGTTGAAGTCCCCCATGCCCAGAACCGGACGAGCCGTGTGTCCAATAAGGGAACCTCCGCGCTCGTCCACGAACCCCTCGCGCGACGAGAGGC
>NW_016970057.1:0-866 GCF_001483705.2 Eufriesea mexicana
GGTTTCTGCGCCCCACTTTGCTTTAGTGCATTCCCCTAGATTCTGCGGAGGCCAGCAGTAGCGTTCCGGTCGTTTCAGACTGTGTTTGGCTCCGTTTGGGTGCGTTACGTTTGTCTAGGTTAGGATAGGCTACTCTGTCTCTTGTGCTATACACTGCTATTCGGTGGATTATCTGCGCTCTACCTTGCTCTAATATGCTCGGCTTCGATCTCGTGTGGGCAGTGATATTGGTCTCGACATGTTAGTTTGTGATATGTTTCGTTCCGTTACGAAGATAGGTAAGGAAGGTTAGGCCTGGATTACTGTGACTATTGTGCTAAACACAGCTTGTCGGTTTATTCCTGCGCTATACATTGCTGTACAATACTATTTTCGGCACTGTGGAGGCAAGCAATAGCGATCGCGGCACGTAAGTTTGAGTTCGGTTACGTTGTGTTACGCAAGGTTATGTTAGCTTTGGTTGGGATAGCTTAGACTTTCGTGCCCTGCACGGTTATTCGGAGGATTTCTGTGGTCTACTGTGCTCTACTACATTCCGCTAGGCTATACGGAGGCCGGGGGCATTGTTCGCTGCGCGCTATATTTGGCTAGGCCACGTTTGGTTAGGTTAGGATAGGTCAGGTTTTGCTAGGATACCTTCGGCTTTTGTATTCACTGCAATGCGGTGGAATTTTGCGCTCTACTGTTCTCTAGTATATTCGGCATGTCCCTGTGGAGGCCAGAAAAGACGGACCCACCGTGTTAGGCTGTGATAGGCTCGGTTTTGGTGTGTTATGTTTGAATAGGTTGGGAAAGGCTACATGGACTATTGTGCTATTCACTGCAATGCGGTGGCTTTCTGCGCACTACCGTGTTCAAGTACATTC
>NW_016970058.1:0-10800 GCF_001483705.2 Eufriesea mexicana
AGTGAAAGGTACGCAGTCCTAACTCAAACTAACAAATTCTAAACTGACGCACCATACTCAGCACAACGTGCCGCGACGACTGTTGCTGCCTTCCGCAGGGCCAAGCTGATTAGAGTAGAGCACAGTGGAGGGCAGGAATCCGCCGAATAGAAGTGTATAGCACGAAAGTCTAAGCGATCCTAACCAAACTTAGCCCAACATAACCTAACCAAGCGTATCCTATCTGAACCTGTCGTTCCGAGACCAATATTAGAGGAGAATATTCTAGAGCAAACAAGAGCGCAGAAAGCTGCCCCATTGAAGTTTAAAGCAGAAAAGTAGAAGATGTACTAGCCTAACCTCTCCTAAGCTAACACAACCAAATGTAAGCAATCCCAACCTAACGTAAATAACCCAGTATTGCTGGCATCCCCGTCAGCGTAGACTAGATGGGCATACTGGAGGGGAGGAGAGCACTGAGGTCCATGGAATGGCAGTGTATAGATCGAAAGCCAAAGATATCCCAACCTCACCTAAACAAACCTAACTTAACCAAACGTAACCTAGCACGAACAAGCGCGACGTGGCCACTATTCCTAGAGCTCCCACAGCGAAGCTGGGTGGATTAGATCACGCACAAATCCACCGAAGAGCAGTGTGCAGCACAAAAGTCATAGCAACCCCAACCTAACCTAACCATGCATACCACAAACAAACGTAACCTAATTGAAACTGACGAGCCTAGACCGCAACTGCTGACCTCCCCACAGCAGAGAAGAACATGCTAGAGCACGGTAGAGAGAAGAAATCCGCCGCAATGAAGTGTAGAGTAGAAATGTCGATGATAACCTAACATAACCAGGCATAACCTAACCCAATCAAACATAGCCTAACTAAACGTAACGCGCCTATAACACTACTGCTGGCCTGCCGAGTGTGGAGCAGAGTATAGTAGAGCATTGTAGAGCGAAGGTATCCACCGAAAGGCTGTGTATGGCACAAAGTGAAAGTTATCCTATCCTAACCTAACCAAACGTAACATAACCAAACGCATCCTAACGGAGACTTACTTGCCAAGACCAATACTGCTGGCTGCCACAAAGCCAAGCAGAATATACCAGAGCACTCTAGAGCGCAGAAATCCACCGAACTTCTGTTTATACGACGCAAGTCGAAGCTATCCAGACAGAACCAAAGCTAACGTACCCTAGCCGAACACAGCATAGCTCAACCTGACGAGCCGAGGCAACTACTACTGGCCTCCACAGAGTCGGACAGCGCACAGTAGAGCTATGTGTAGGGTAGAAGTCCACCGAATAGCGGTGTATAGCACAAAAGTCAAAGCTGCCCTCTCCTAACATAACCAATTGTAACATTACAAATCGTAGCCTATCAAACTTGCCCTGCCACGAGCCTCGTCATATTCTAGCAGCGTATAGTATAGCATGGTGGAGCGCAGAAAACTACCAGATAGCAATGTACACAACATAAGTGAGTGTCATCCTAACCAAACAAGACCTAACCTAATCGAACCAAACGTAGAATAACAAAGCCCAACTAGCCGATACGTCTATTGCTAGCATAAAGAGAGCCAAGCAGAATATATTAGAGCGCAGTAAGCGGGTAAATCCGCCGAAGAGCACTGTATAGCGAAAAAGGCATAGCTCCCCGTTCCAGACATACCCGATGGTAATGTCAACATACGTAACAAGAATCTACCTAACGTTCCGTCGCCACTATTGCTGGCCATCCCGGAGACACGCAGGACGTATAAGAAGAGAGTAGAGCGCAAAAATCCATTGAATCGCAGTGTGCAGAAGAAAAGTCAAAGATACACATACCTAACCCAAACTAACATGTCCAACCTGACATAGCAAACGCAACATGACGTGCTGTTGCTGGCCTCCACAGTGCCAAGCTGATTACTGCGTAGCAGAATAGAGGGCAGGAATCCACCGAACAGCAGTGTACGGCAAAGGAGTCAAAGATATTCTCTCCTAACCCAGCCATACGTAACAAAGCCTTACGCAACCTGTCCCTGCCTAACGTGCCGCGGCCACTATTTCTGGACACCGCAGAGCCAAGCAGATCATATTAAAGAGAACTAGAGCGCAGAATTCTCCGTATAGCAGTGTATAACACAAAGGACAACGCCATCATAGCCAAACATAACCTAACTTAGCGTAACCGAACGTAACATAACTTAACCTATCGCACCACAGCTGTTTCTGGTCTCCACGGTGACGAGCAGAGTGTAGTAGAGCAATGTAGAGCGCAGGGATCCACCGCATAGCCGAGTACTGCACAAAAGTCAGAGCTACCCTGTCCTGACCTAATCAAACGTGGCACAACCAAACGCGACATAGCTCAGACTTACGTGCCTAGACCACCGTTGCTGGCCTCCCCAGTGCCAAAAAGAATATACTAGAGAACAGCAGGGCGCTGAAAGCCTCACAAGAGCAACGAATGGCACAAACGTCACAGATATCTTAACATCGCATGACCTAACCTAACCTAACCAAACGCAGACTAACTAAGCCGAACGAGACGAGACCACTACATCTGACCTCCGCAGCGCCAAGCAGAACATGCCAGAGCACAGTAGAGCGCAGGAATCCGCAGAATAGAAGTGTAAACCATGAAAGTCGTTGCTATGCACACCTAACGCAAACTAACATAACCCAAAGAAGCCTGGCATAAATCAACCTAACATTCAGAGTCCACTGCCGCTGACCGCCTCAGAAGCAAGCAGAGTATATTAGAGCACAGCAGAGGGCAGAAATCCACCGAACAGCAGTATGTAGCACAAAAGTCAATACAATCCACTCCTACCCTAACCAAACGTAACATTGTCGAACGTAGCAAATATCTAACTAGCGGGCCGAGACCACTGTTACTGGACCTCCCAGAGCCAATCTGAGCATATTAGAGCACAGTAGAGTGCAGAAATCCGCCGAAAGCATTGTTTAGCGCAAAAGTGATAGCCAGCCTCTGCTAAGGTAACCAATCGTAACGAAACCGGATGTAACCTAACTCAACCTTACGTGCTGAGACCTCCATCACTGACCACCACAGAGTGGAGCAGAGTACGGTAGAGCAATTTAGAGCGTAGAAATCCTCCAAAAATGAGAGTGTAACACAAAATTAAAGGATTAGGTGGCCAAACCTAACCTAACATATCCTATCCAAGCCTAACATAACGAAACCTAACGTGCCGCGACCACTATAGCTAGCGTCCACGGATACAATCAGAATATGGTAGAGTATAGTAGAGCCTAGAAGTCCACAAGATAATTGAGTTGAGCACAAGGGTCGAAGCTATCCTAACCTAACCCAACCGGACCGGACCTCACCATACGTAACCATACTCAACCTAACTTGCCGAGACACCTATTGCTGCCCTCCACAGTGCCAAGCAGAACATATTAGAACACAGTGGCGCGCAGAAATCTACCGTATAGCAGTATATAAAACAAAAGCCAAGGACAGCCTAACCAAACGTAAAGAGACCTAACCTAATCGAACGTAACATAACTCAATATATCGTGCCACGTTCGTTATTTCTGGCCTGCCCAGAGTCGAGCAGAGTAAAGTAGAGCAACGAAGAGCGCCGAAATCCACCGGATAGCAGTGTATAGCACAAAACTGGAAGCTATCCCTTCTAAACCTTGCGAAGCCTTACATAACCAAACGTAACACAACGCAAACTCTCGTGCCGCGACCACTGTTCCTGTCGTCCCTGGAAACAAGCAGAGTGTTATAGCGCACGGCAGTGCGCAGAAGTCATAGAATAGCAGTGCGCAGCACAAAAGTCGAAGCTATACCGACCTAACACAACGTAACTTGACCTAACCATACGTAATCTAAGTCAACCTAACCTCCCCCGACCACTATTGCTGGCCTCTTCAGTGACATGCAGAACATACTAGAGGAGAGTAGAGCGCAGAAATCCATGGAAACGTGCTGTACAGCAGAGAAGTCAAAGATATTGAGAACTAACACAAACATACGTAACCTAACATAAGGTGGCCGAACACAACGTAACTTGCCGCGACCACGGTTGCTGGACTCCGCGGGGCCCAGCATATTATAGCCGAGCAGAGGACAGGGCAGGGATCTACCGAAAAACAATGTTTTGCGCGAAAGTCATAGCTATCCAAATCAAACATAGCCCAACCTGCCCTAACCGAACGCAAACTAACACAACTTGACGTGCCACGGACGCTATTGCTGCCTACCCTATCGTCGAGCAGAATATATTGGAGAGGAGTAGCGTGCAGGAATCCACCGAATAGCAGTGTCCAGAACAAAAGTCAAAGACATTCTAACAAAGCCTGACGTAAACCGGCCTTACTAAGCGTAGAATATCCAAGCCCAGTGCGCCGCGGCTACTATTTCTGGCTCCCCCAGAGCAAGGCAGAGAATATTAGATCTCAGCAGACCGCCGAAATCCACCGAATATCAGTGTATATCACAAACGTCAAAGCTATACTAGCCGAACCTAACCAAATATATCATAACAGAACGTAACATGACTCAAATTAACTTGCATAGACCGTAATTGCTGACCTACCCAGAGCAATTTAGAACTTAATAGAGCACTACGGAGCGCAGAATTCCACCGAAAAGCGGTGTATAGCACAAAGGTTAAAGCCGTAACGCCCTAACATAACAAATCGTAACACAACCAAACGTAGCACAACCCAACATAACTTGCCGTGACCGCTATTGCTGGCCTTTCCTGTGCCAAGCAGAACGTACTGGAGCACTGTAGATCGCTGATATCCACCGTATAACAGTGTATAGGGCAAAAGTCAAAGACATCCCCTCTTACCCTGTCCAATCGTAGCTTAACCAAACGTAACATAACAAAACCTATTGTGCCCCGACCACGACCGCTGGATACACGAGAGCCAAGCGGAATATTTTATAGCACAGCAGAGCGCAGAAATCCATAGCACTGCATACCATACTACAGAAGTGGAAGTTAACCTAATCTAACTTGGCCTAACCTAACCTAACCAAACGTAGTGTACCTCAGCATAACTAGCCGAGACCAATATTACTGGTCTCCCCAGTGCCAGGCAGAAGGTGTCACAGCACAGTAGAATGAGGTAATCCTCCGAATAGTGTTGTATAGCTCAAAAGATAAGGCTATTGTATCCTCACCGAGACAAACGTAACATAAACATAAGTAAACATGCCAAAACAAACGCGTAGAGACCACTATTGCTGGCCTCCACAGAGCCAAGCAGAATATAGTAGAGCACAGCAGATCGCGAAGATCCGCCGCACTGCAGTACACAGCACAAGAGTCAAAGATATCCTAACCCAACATGACCAACCCTAATCCAACCAAACGTTGTCTGGCTCATCATAACGTGCCACGGCTCTATTGGTAGCCTCCCCAGAGCCAAGCAGGACGCATTAGAGCATAGAAGAAGGCAGACATACACGGAATGGCAGTGCACATCACAAAAATCGGAGTAGCCTGTCCTAATTTAGCCGAACATAACATAACCAACCGCTGCCTAACCCAACCTAGCATACCCATACCACCATCTCTGACATCCACAGAGACAAGTTGAATGTACTACAGTCCAGTAGAGCGCAGAAATCCGCCACATTGCAGTGTATAGGAGAAACGTCTATGACCTCCTAACCAAACATAACCTCACATAACCTAATCAAACGTAGCCATACCCAACATAACGTGCCGCGACCATTTCTGCTGGCATCCCCAGAGCCAAGCAGAATATACTGCAGTACACTAGAGCGCAGAAATCCACCGCAATGCAGTGCAAAGCAAAAAAGTGTAAGATACACTAAGCTAACCTGACCAATCCTGAACTATCCAAACGTACTGTAACTCAACATAACGTGAGGAAATAAATATTCCTGGGCTCCCCAAAGCAAAGCAGAACATATTCAAGCACGATAAAATGCAGAAATCCAACGAATAGCTGTGTACAGCACAAAAGTCAAAGTAGCTTACCCTAACCAAGCCATACGTAACATATCCAAACGCAACGAAATTCAACCTAACATGACGAGACAATTGTTGTTAGCCTGCCCAGAGCCATGCAGAATATACTATACCACAGTAGTGCGCATATATCCACCGCACTGAAGTGTATAGCACAAGAGTCAAGGATACCCTAACCTAACCTGACCTAACCTAACCAAACCTTACGTGACATAGCTCAACATAACGTGCCGCAACCACTGCCGCTGGCATCCCCGGAGCTAAGCGGAATATAGCAGTGCACTGTCGATCACTAGGATCCACCGAATAGCAGCCTATAGCAAGAAAGTCTTAGGCCAAAGTAGCCAAACCTAGCCTACCCTAACCGAACCAAACATAACTTAACTCAACGTATCGTGCGACGTCCACTATTCCGCTCCGCCACAGAGTCGAGCAGAATGTGGTAGAGCTACGTTGAGCGCATAAAACCAACGAACAGCAGCGTATAGCACAAAAAGGGAAATCCTAACCAGATCATCCCTACCTAACCTAACCAGGCGTATCCATACTAAGACTGACGTGCCGAGACCACGGTTTCTGACAACCACAGAGCCAAGCAGAACATATTAGAGCATAGTGGAGGGTGGAAATCCACCAAATAGCAGTGTATGACTCAAACGTCTACACAACCCTGCCCGAACCTCACCAAACGTAGCATATCCGGACGTATCGTAGCTCAACCTATCGTGCCGAGACCGCTATTCCTGTCCACGCTGGTACCAAGCAGCAAGTATTAGAGCACAGTAGAGCGCACAGACCCACGGCATAGCAGTGTATAGCACATAAGTCGAACACATCCTGACCTAGGCTGACCAAACTGAACCTATACAAACACAGTGTAACTCAATATAGCGAGACGGCACCAATACTGCTGTCCTACGCGGAGCCAGACAGAAAAAGTTATAGCGCAGAAATGCGCAGAGATCCACAGCATAGCAGTGTAAAGCACGAAAGTCAAGGCTACCGTTTCCTAACATAGCCAAACGTAGCATAAACGTATGTGACATTTCTTGACCCAATGCGTCAAGACGACAATTGCTGGCCTCTACAGAGCGAAGCAGAATATACTAGAGCACACCAGATTGCAGAAATCCACCGAATAGCAGTGTATAGCACAAAAGTCAGTGCTACCATGCCCTTATATATACAAACTTAATATAACCACACCTAACATAGCAGAGCCTAACGTGCCGCGACATCTATTGCTGGCCTACACCGGGCCAAGCAGAATATACAAGGGCAGACTCGAGCCCACAAGTCGTGAGAATAGCAGAGCATAGAACCAATGTCAATGATAACATGACCGAGCACAACCGAAACTAACCAAACCAAACGTAACATATCCCAGACTTACGCGCCGAGGCCACAAATGCTGACCCCTCCACAGCGACAAGCAGAAAACGTTAGAGCGCAGTAGAGCGCAGGAAACCGCTGACAGCAGTGTATAGTACAAGAGTCAAGCATACCCTGAGCTAAGCTCACCTAACCTAACCTTACACAGTACGAAGTGTAGCACAACGTAAAGTGACGAATCCAATATTGTAGGACTTCCGATAGCCAAGCAGAACAAATTAGAGCATATTGGATCATTGATTTCCACCGAATAGCAGTGAATAGCACTGATGTAAGAGTAGCCTATCCTAACCTAGCCAGACGTAACGTATCAAATCGTCGCCTATCGCGACATAACAAGATGGGACCAGTATTGCTGGCCTTCCAAGAGCCAAGCAGAGAATATTAGAACACAGTAATGCACAGTATGACGCGGACAGCAGTGTATAGGGTAAAAGTCTAATCTATCCCACCCTAACATCACCAAACGTAACACAACCAAACGTAGCATAACACACCCTAACGTGTCGAAACCACTATTGCTGTCCCGCATAGCGCCACGCAGAACGTACTAGAGCGCCGTAGAGCGCAGATATCCACCGCACTGCAGTGCAAAGCACAAAAGTGAAACATACCCTTACCTAGCCAGGCCTAACCTGACCTACACAAAAGTTGTGAAACTCAACCTAAGGCGCCGATATCATGATTGCTGAACCCCACATATCCAGTCAGAATACAGCAGGGCACAGTACAGCGCAGAAATGCGCCGCACTGCAGTCTAAAGCACTAATGACACAGATACACTACCACAACCAGGCCTATCCCAACCTAACAGTACGCAGCCTAACACAACATAACTCGTTGATACAACTACTGCTTTCTTTCCCAGAATCGGACTGATCATATTGGAGGTCACTAGAGTACAGGAATCCGCCGAGTGGCGGTGCATAGCGCAAAGGTCAAGGTTACCCTCTCCTAAACTAGCCAATTGTAACCTAACCGAACGTAACCTAATCCAACCTAACGTGCCGAGACCACTGCTGCTGGCCTCCCCATCGCCAAGCAGAAGATATTAGAGGAGAGTGGAGTGCAGTGGTCAATATGATGGCAGTGTATAGCAGGAAGGCCAAAGTTATACGCACCTAACCCATGCGAACGTGACCTAACCATACATAGCCTAATTAAAACTAACGTGTCGAGACCACTATTAATTTCCTCTAAAGAGTCGAGTAGAGTATAGCAGAACTATGTAGAGCGCAGAAATCCTACGAATAGCAGTGTATAGTGCAAAACACACAGTTTTGCAATCTTAACCTTACAAAACGAAACAAAGCCAGACGATCATAATACAGCATAATGCGCCTACAACACGATAGCTGACATCCCAAGTGTCGAACAGGGTTTAGTAGAGCCATTTGGAGGGCAGAAGTCCATCGATTTGCAGTGTATAGCACAAAAGATAGAGGTACACTCTCCTAACATAACAAAATTTATCATAACCATACACAACCTAACGCAGCCTAACGCGCCGCGGCCACTAGTTCTGGCCCCCACGTCTCAAAGCAGAAGATATTAGATCACAATAAAGCGCAGGATTTAACCGAATAGCAGTATATAGCACAAAAGTCAAAGCCATTTTAACCAAGTCATGCATAACCCAAACTAACCAAATGTAGAATAATTAAACCTAGCGAGCCGAGACATCCATTGCTGGCATCGGCAGTGCCCAGCAGAACACATTACTGCACAGTAGAGGACAGAGATCCACCGAATAGCAGTGTACAGCTCAATAGCAAAAGGCATTCCAGCCAGACCCACCTAACCTTACATAACCAAGCGTAACCTAACCAACATTGCTGACCTCCCCGTGGACGAGTAGAGTATAGAGGAGCAATGTAGCGCGCAGACGTCAACCGAATAGCAGAGTATGGCACAAGAGACAAAGCTACCCTCTCATAACCCAAACAAACATAACATTGCCATACGCAACGTAACTCACACTAACGTAACGGGGCCACTGCAGCTGGCCATCGCGTAGCGAAGCAGAATATGCGATAGCTCCGTGGAGCGCAGGTATACACAGAGTATCAGTGTATAGCATAAAAGGCAAAGACACCCTAACCAAACCTAGCCTAACCTAACCTAACCGAGCGTTAACTGACCAAAGCTATCGTGCCACAACCGCCATTGCTGGCCTCCCCAGAGTCGAGAAGAGTACCGGGGAGCAACGTAGGGCGCAGGTAACCACCGAATAGCATCGTATACCATAAAAGAGATATCTTAACCAAATCAGTCTATGGCTAACACAACCAAACGTAGGATATATAAACCTATCGAGCAGAGGCCTCTACTTCTGGCCACCACGGAGCCAAGCAGAACATATTAGAGCACGGTAGAGCGCAAAACTTCACCGACTATCCGCGTATAGCGCGAAAGTCAAAGTCATCCTGACCGAACCTAACCTAACCTTACCAACCGTTACCTGTCTCAACTTTTCGTGCCGCGGCAGCCATAGCGGGCCCCCCAGAGCAGGGCAGATTATAGTAGAGCAACGAGTGTCGCAGGAATCAACCGTATAGCAGTGCATAGCACGAAAGCCAAACTTACCTTATTGTAACCTAGCCAAACATAGCAAAACCAAACGCAACTGAACACAACCTAACCTGCCTAGACCACTATTTCCGGCCTCCCCATTGACAAGCAGCACTTGTTAGAGGATAGTGGCGGCCGAAGTCAATAGAATGGCAGTGTATGGCAGAAAGGTGATAGCTATCCAAACCTAACCCATGTTAGCGTAACATGGCCAACGTAACCTGACGAAACCCTACGTGCCGTAGCCACAATTTCTGGTCTCCCCATAGCAAAGCAGGGAATACTAGACAACAGTAAGGCGCACAGATCCACCGAATATCAGTGTAGATCAAAAAAGTCAAAGCTATCCTAGCCTGACCTGGCGTAACCTGACCTAGCCAAACGAAGCTAAACTCAACCTATCGTGCCGAGAACACTACTGATGACATCCCCAGCGCCACGAAGTGCATATCAGAACATAGCAGAGCGCCGAAATCCACCGAACGGCAGTGAATAGCGCAAAAGTCAAAGCAATCATCTCCTATCCTCTCAAAACGTAAAATAATCAGACGTAACGTAACCCAAACTGACGTTCCACGACCGCTATTCCTGCATGACAAGAGCCAGGCAGAGCATAGCAGAACATTGTAGAACGCTGAAATCGACCGTATAGCAGTGTGTAGGACAAAAGTCAGAGCTATCCTAAACAAACCTAGCTGAACCAAACTAAACCAAACCTAATTGAACTCAACCTAACGGGCCGTGGCGGGTATTCTTGGCCTCCTGGAGCCCGGCAGAATATGCAAGAGCACACAAAGGGCAGAAAGCCGCCATATAGCAGTGTATAGCACAAAAGACAAAGGTATTCTAGCATAACCTGGCCTAACATAACC
>NW_016970059.1:0-590 GCF_001483705.2 Eufriesea mexicana
GAATGGGTGCTAGTATGGATGGATGGATGTATGGTTCGATGAATGTATGGATGGCTAGATGTATGGATGGATGGATGTATGGAAAAGTGGATGTATGGATGGATGTATGTATGGATGAATTGTTTTGTGGGTGGATGGATGTATGGATGGATTGAGGTATGGATGGACGGATGTTCGTATGCATGGATGTATGGATGTATATATGTAGTGATGTATGGATTTATGGGTGTATGGTTGTGTGGTTGGATGGATGTATGGTTGGATGTATGTGTTAATGGCAGGATATATGGATGGATGGATGTATTGATGCACAGGTGTATGGATGCATGAATGTGTGATTGTACGGTTGTATGTATGTATGGATGTACGGATGGATGGATGTATCGAATGGTAGACGTGCGAATGGAAGAATTTATGGATGTATGGATTTGTGGATGTATGGATGTATGGATGGATGGATGGATGGGACGATAGATGTATGAATGGATGAATGTATGGATGGCTGGATGTATGGATGTATGTGTGGTTGTATGTATGGATATATGTATGGTTGTATGGATGAATGGATGGATGGTCTTATGGATGTGTGG
>NW_016970060.1:0-660 GCF_001483705.2 Eufriesea mexicana
AGTGATCACTATATTTCCACAATTACTCACTGTGTGGCAGAAAAAGGATATAGAATTTTTAGCTAGAGTGTAATAAGAGTTGCTACTCTTCATCTGTTCCATCAAAATATTACGTAATATAAACCTTCAATCCACACTATTCTTGAACGTGATTTCATTCCCTTTGGTTAATGTTTTACTAGTTACACGGATCCACTTCTCCCTCGCTTCGAGTGGAACGCATTATATCTCGAATATTCTAGCTCACATTACAACAGGCGAATAGGACAGCATTCCAAATACCTGTAATTCGTGTTCTGGTAAATAAAGTCGTTAAAAATCTGGGTTCAAATTTTATTTTAGTTCTCACGTATTTGCTTCGATTCCTCCACATCAGAACAATGCACGTTTCAAAATTTTGAACTTATACCCTTGGAATAAAATTTTGACACGAGATTATGTTTGTAATAATACAAAACATAGATGTTAAACAATATCAATTAAAAATAGTTCAGTTTCACTTCAACAGATAACAGTGCCTCAAATGATAAGTAAGTTAAGAGAATCAATTTTAATAAAATACAAACGATTGAGTTAGTCTTAAATGAATAAGTTATTAAAGGGTATAAATCATGAATTGAATGAGGCATGTGTTTGTCATAAGTAAAGGGAAATAAATCT
>NW_016970061.1:0-483 GCF_001483705.2 Eufriesea mexicana
GAAGTGAACTGACCTGAACTGACCTGACATGAACTGAACTGACCTTACCTCGCCTGACCTGACATCTCCTGACGTGACCTGAACAGACATGACGTGACATTACCTGACCTGACCTGAGCTGACCTGTCGTGACCTGACCTCACTGATCTGACCTGAGCTGACCTGACCTGACCTGACCTGTCCTGACTTTAACCGGCCTTACCTGACCAAAGACCTGTCCTGACTGACCTGACCTGACCAGGCCTGTCGTGACCTGACCTGACCTGACCTGACCTGACCTGGCATGACCTGATCTAACTTGACCTGACTTTGCCTGACCTGGCCTGACCTGAACTGACCTGAACTGACATCATCTAATCTGACCTGACCTGACATGACCTGGGCTGACCTGACATGACCTGACCTCTCCTGACGTGACGCGACCAGACATGACATGACATGACCTGACCTGACCTGACCTGACCTGACCCGACCGGACTGACC
>NW_016970062.1:0-1015 GCF_001483705.2 Eufriesea mexicana
ATCGAGGATACGGTACGGCTCTGCGGTAAAAGCGAGCCCGACACCCAGCTCAACGAGCGTCTGTAGGAGCTTGTCCTGCGACGACCGCGAGTGGTTCAGGTTGGCCTGGAGCACCATGGACGAAGTGAAAGTTATGCCGTGTCCATGGCATCCTCCAGCCCCCATTCTTTTGGGCCGGAAAGGTAGACTAACCCAACCCGACCGAACATATCCTAACCAAACGTAGCCTAACTCAACGTAACTTGCCGAAACCACCTGTTGGTGTCTTTGGCAGAGCCAAGATGTACATACTAGGGCACAGTGGAGTGCCTCGATCCGCTGAATAGCAGTGTATAGCACAAAAGTGAAAGCTACCCTTTACTAACCTAACCAAACGTAACATAACTAAACGTAACGTAACTAAACCTAACGTGCCAAGGCCGCTATTGCTGGCACCCGCAGAGTCGAGCAGAATATGCTACTGCACAGTAGAGGGTAGATATCGACCGCATTGCAGTGCATAGCACAGGAGACGAAGGATTCCAAACTAAATCTAGCCAAGTCTAACATGCCGAACGTAACACAACTCGACTTAACGTGCCACGAACGTTATTTCTGGTCACCCGAGACACAAGCAGAAAATATTAGAGCACAGTAGATCGCAGATATGCAACGAATCGCAGTGTACATCACAAAAGTTAAGGCTATCCCTTCCTAACTTAGCCAATCGTAGAGTAACCGAACGTAACATAACTAAGAGTAACTTCACGAAGACACTATTGCTGTCCTCGCCAAAACAAAGCAGAGCATGTTAGAACGCAGTAGAGCGCAGAAATCCGCCGTATAGCATTGCACAGGCAAGGGCCAAAGCTATCCCATCCTGTCCTAACCAAGCCTTTCCTGACCGAGCGTGACATGCCTCAACATAGCGTGCCGCGGCCGCTTTTCCTGGCGTCCCAGGAGACAAGCAGAATGCGGTTGCGCACTATAAGGCGCAGGAGTCCATAGAATTGCAGCGCATAGCACAAAAGCCGTA
>NW_016970063.1:0-699 GCF_001483705.2 Eufriesea mexicana
CATAGCAAAAAAGTCAAAGCTACACTCTAATAAAGTAAATTGATCATAACCAAACGTAACATACAATCTACCGTGCCGCAACCACTATTGCTGGCCTCCTGATAGCCAAGCGGAGCACATTAGTGCAATGCAGAGCTCAGGAATTCACCGAATAGCACTGTATGGCGCAAGAGACAACGTATTTCCTATCCCAACCTAACCAAACGTAACATAACCGTATGTAACCGCATTCAATCTTTCGTTGCGAGAACAGTGTTGTTGGCCGCCCAGTGCCAAGCAGAACGTATTAGAGAGCAGTAGGGCGCTGAAATCCGCCGGGTAGCTGTATATAGCACAATAGTCAGAGCTACCCTATCTTAACGAAACCAATCGTCGCATAACCGAACGTAACATAACTAAACCCAACGAGCCGCGTTCACTATTGCTGGGCTGCCAAGCGTCATGCAGAGTATAGTAGAGCACAGTTAGGCGCAGAAATCCGCCGCATGACAGAGAAAAGTACGAAAGCCGAAGCTATCCTGACCGAACATAACTAAACGTAACGTAATCAAGCGTAACCTAGCTCAACCTGATGAGCCCAGACCACTGCTGCTGGCTTCCCCATAGCCAAGAAGGGAATATTGGGCGCAGTAGAGAGCAGAAATCCACCGAATAGCAGTGTATAGCACAAGGGTCGGAGCAAACCTATCCGGACCTGAC
>NW_016970064.1:0-649 GCF_001483705.2 Eufriesea mexicana
TATTCGGTGTGTTCCTGCGCTCCGCCTTGCTCTACTATACTATGCGCGACTCAGGGGAGGAGAGCAATACTGCCTGCGGCACGTTGCTTTGGGTAGGGTTATGTTTGGTTTGGTAATATTAGGCTACGTTTGGTATGGATATCTATGACTTTCGTGGTGTACACTATTTTTCGGATGGTTTGTGTGATCTGCTGCTGTCTACCACACTCTGCTTGGCTCTGGGGATCCCAGCAGCTGTGGTCGCGGCACGTCATGTTCAGACATGCAACGGTTGGTTAGGTTATGTTAGGTCAGGTTATGCTACGATATCTACGGCCTTAGCACTATTCACTGCAATGCGGTGGTTTCTGCGCTCTGCTGTTGTCTAGTGTATTCTGCCTGTCTCCGTGGAGGCCAGCAATAGTTGTCTGGCCATGTTAGGATGATTTAGGCTTCGTTTGGTTGTGTTACGTTCGGTTAGGCTAGTATAGGGTAGTTTAGACACCTGTGCTATACATTGCTATTCGCAGGATTTAAGCGCTCCAATGTGAACATATGCTCTGCTTGGCTCTGTGGTGGCCAGTAATAGTTGTCCCGGTACGCTTGTTTGAGTTATGATACATCTTCGTTTAGGAAGGTTAATAAGGCTTGGCTAGGATCTCTTTTGCTT
>NW_016970065.1:0-986 GCF_001483705.2 Eufriesea mexicana
GGATGTGCTGCGTTTGGTAATGTAACGGTTGGTTAGGTTGGGAGAGGATATCTTTGACTTTAGAGCTATAATCTGCTATTAGGCGGATTTCTGCTCCCTACAGTTCTTGAATGTTTTCTGCTTGCTTCTGGGAAGACCGGAAATAGTGGTCTCGGCATGTTGTGTTGAGTCAGGATGAGTTCGGTTTGGTTGGGCTTAGTTTGTCAGGGGTATCTCAACTTTTGTGCTGTACACTGCTTTTCCATGGATTTCTTCGGTCTGCTGTGCTTTAGCATGTCCTGCTTGGCTCTGGGAAGGCCAGCCATAGTGGTCTCGGCACGTTACGTTGGGTCAGGTTACGTTCCGATGGGTTGGGTTAGGCAACGTTTGGTAAGGTTAGCTTTAACTTATGTGTTGTACGCTGCTATTCGGTGGATTACTGCGCTCCACTGTGCCCAAGTATGTCCTGCCTGACTCTGTGGAGGGCAGCAATAGCGGTCTCGGCACGGTGGGTAGAGTTAGGCTACGTTTGGCTTTGACCCGTTGCTTTGGGTTAGGCTCGGGTGCCCCCGACTTTTCTTATATACACTGCGGATAAATGGATTTCTGCGTTCTACTCTCCATTAATGTGCCCGGTTTACTATGCGGAAGCCTGAAATAGTGGTCGCGGCACGTTCGGTAATGTTACGTTTCGTTATGTTAGGGGAGGGCAGCTATGACTTTAGTGCTATGGACTGATATTAGGTGGACTTCTGCGCCCAACAGTGCTCTGATATCTTGAGCTTGGCTCAAGGCAGGCCAGAACAGGCCAGAAATAGTAGTCTCGGCACGTTACGTTGGGTCACGATACGTATGATTAGGTTGGGTTAGGAAATGTTTGGTCACGATAGCTTTAACTTCTGTTCTGTACACTACCATTCGGCTGATTTCTGCGGTACACTGTCCTGTAGCATGTCCAGCTTGGATCGGGTGTTTGGGGGCAGTAACAGCGGTCTCGGCACGTTAGA
>NW_016970066.1:0-636 GCF_001483705.2 Eufriesea mexicana
TTCGACTAATATCGCGGTGAGCTAGCTTTCTTGCATAAACAAGGAGGAAGGATTATATTGGCACGCTGTAACCATTCCAATGCTATGGAATCTGGACGGAAAATTCAATTTTATTCACATTTTCGAATAATATTGTATTGCGCTACCTTCCTCTCATAAACAAGGAGGAAAGATTATATTGGCAAACTGTTACCACTGCAATGCTGTAGAATCTGGCTGGAAAGATCAATTTTATTGTCATTTTCGACTTATATCGTGGTGAGCTGGCTTCCTTCCCTAAGTAAGGAGGAAAGATCCTTCTGGAGTGCTATAGCCATTGCAATGCAGTATAATCTGGTTGGAAATATCTATTTTATTGGCATTTTCGACTAATGTGGTGAGCTGACTTTCTTGCATAAACATGGAGGAAAGATTATATTGGCAATCTGTAGCCATTGCAATGCTATAGAATCTGGCCGGAAAGTTTAATTTTATTGTCATTTTCGACTAATATCGTGGTTAGCTAGCTTCCTTGCATAAGTATGGAGGAAAGATCCTTTTGGCGTGCTATATCCATTGCAATGATATGGAATGTGCCTGGCTGTTTCGATTTTGTCGACATTTTCAAGTAATATCGTGGTGAGCTATCTTTCTTGC
>NW_016970067.1:0-507 GCF_001483705.2 Eufriesea mexicana
TAAGAAAGTAAGTTAACTCACAACGATACTATCCGACAATGTCAATAAAATTGAATTTCCATCAAGGTTCTACAGCATTGCAATGGATATACTGCGCCAAAAGGATCTTTTCTGCATGATTATGCAAGGAAGCTAGATCACCACGATATTAGACGAAACTGTTAAAAAAATTGCACTTTCCAGCCAGATTCCAGAGCATTGCAATGGCTATAGCACGCCAATAGAATCTTCCCTGAGTATTTATGCAAGAAAGTTAGCTCTCCACGATATTAGTAAAAAATGTCAATAAAATTGTATTTTCCAGCCAGATTCATTTCCTGGCAGATTCTAATGCATTGCAATGGCTATAGCGCTCCAGATGTATCTTTCCGCCTTACTTACCGAAGGAAGTTAGCTCACCGCGTTATTGGTCGAAACATTCAATAAAATTGAACTTTGCAGACCGATTCCAGAGCATTGCAGTGCCTATAGCACGCCAAGAGAATCTTTCCTCCTTATTTATGCAAG
>NW_016970068.1:0-917 GCF_001483705.2 Eufriesea mexicana
AGCCAAACGGAATATACCAGCGAGCAGCAGGTCGCAGAAATCCGCCGCATCGCAGTTCACATCGCAAAAGCCAAAGATATCCAAACAAGACCTGAACTATGCCTAGCAAAACAAGCGAAGCCTAGGTCAAAATAACGTGCCGAGACCAAACTTGCTAAAATTCCTAGAAACAAGGAGAACATACTACAGCACAGCAGAGAGCACAAATCCGCCGAATATCAGTGTACAGCGCGAACGTCAAAGATAACCATTCCTAACCTGACCAATCGTGACATAACCGAAAGCTACATATCTCAACCTAAGGTACCGAAACCACATTTGCTACCATCCCCAGGGCAGAGACATTCCAGAGTGCAGTAGAGCGCAGGAAGACACCGAATAGCAGTGTGTAGCCAATAAGCCAAAGCTATCCTACTCTAACATAAAAAATCCTAACACAACCGAACGTAACATAGCTCAGCCTAACCTGCCGCGACAACTATTGCTACCAACACAGAGGCGAGAGGAATAAATGAGAGGAAAATAGAGCGCAGAAATCCATAGAATTGCAGTGTACACCATTCAAGTCAAAGCTACCATATGGCAACCAAAAAAACGCAACATAAGGAAACGTAACATAACACAACCTGATGAGCCGAGACCAGTATTGCAGGCCTACACAGAGCCTCGCAGAACATATTAAAGGAGAGCATAGCACGGAAATCCATATAATCCCAGTGCACAGAAGAAATGTCAAAGGTATCTGAACACAACCCAAACAAATATAACTTAACCAAACGTTGGCCAACTCAACATACCGTGCGCGAACACTATGGCTGGCCTGCCCATATCCAAGTAGAAAATATAAGTGCTCAGTAGAGCGCAGAAGTCCACCGCACTGCAGTGTACAACACGAAAGTCGAAGATGTCCCTACATA
>NW_016970069.1:0-502 GCF_001483705.2 Eufriesea mexicana
ATAGAATAGGTCTTTTCTGACAGATTCTGTTGCAATGCAATGGCTATAGCAAACCAATAGGATGTTTCCACCTGATTTATGCAGAAGAGTCTGCTCACCTCGACATTAGTCGGAAATGTCAATAGAATTGATCTTTTCAGTCAGATTCTATTGCTTTGCTACGGCTATAGCAAGCCGATAGAATTCTTTCTCCTTATTTATGCCGAAAAGTTTGCGCACCACCATATTAGTCGATAATGAGCTTTCCGGTCAGATTCTACTGCAATGCAAGGGCTACAGCAAACCAGTGGAACCTTTCCTTCGTATTTATGTAGATACGTCTGCTCACCGCGAAGTTAGTTGAAAATGTCAATGAAATTGGACTTTTCAGTCAGATTCTATTGCAATGCAATGGCTAATTATAACAAACCGATAGGATCTTTCCGCCTTGCTTATGTAGAATATCTTGCGCACCACGATATTAGTCGAAATTGTCAAAAATATAGAGCTTTTCAGTCAGATT
>NW_016970070.1:0-706 GCF_001483705.2 Eufriesea mexicana
TATACACTGCTATTCGGAGGGTTTCTATGCACTCCGTGGCTCTACTTTGCTCTGCTCGGCCCTGGCGATAGTAGGAATAGTGGTCTTGTCTCGTTAGGCTTAGTTATTCCATGCTCTGTTAGGCTAAGTTAGGCCTGATTAGGTTCGGATACCTTTGATTTCTGTGCTATACACTGCTATTTGGTGCCTGTCTGCGATTTACTGTGCTCTCGTACACTCTGCTTGGCTCTGTGGAGTTCAGCAACAGTGGTCTCGGCACGTCAGGTGGAGTGGGGTCACGTTCGGTTATGTTACGTTTGGTTAGGTTAGGATGACATAGCCTTGACCATTGCGCCGTAAACTGCCATTCATTGGATTTCTGCGCTCTACATTGCACTATTATACTCTGCTCGATTGTGATCTAGCCGGAAATAGTGTTCGTGACATGATAGGTTGGGTTAGGTTACGTGTGGTTACATGTTTGGGTTGGATTTGGATATGATGGCTTTGACCTTTAAGCTACGCAACGCTGTACGTTGAATTTCTGCGCTTTACGGTGCACTAGTATGTTCTACTTGGCTCAGGGCAGACCAGAAACGGTGGTTTCGAATCGCAAGCTTGAGACATGATACCTATACTTTTGCTTGGTTCGGATAGGTTTGGCCAGTACAGCTCCGTCTGTGCGCTATAGATCCCTTTCGGTCGACATCTGCGCACTGCATTGCTC
>NW_016970071.1:0-555 GCF_001483705.2 Eufriesea mexicana
GCTATAGCCATTGCAATGATATAGAACCTGGCTGGAAAATTAAATTTGGTTGACATTTTTAACCAATATCGTGGTGAGCTAACTTTTTTGCATAATTATGGAATAAATATCCTACTGGCGTGCTATAGCCATTGCAATGTTATAGAATCTGTCTGGAAAATTAAATTCTATTTACATTTTCGGCTAATATTGTGGTGGCCTAACTTTCTTGTATATAAGGAGGAAAGATTCTACTGTCGCGCTATAGTCATTATCGCGCTATAGTCATTACGATACTATAGAATCTGGCTGGAAAATTCAATTTTATTGACATAATCGACTACTATCGTGGTGACCTAACTTTCTTGCATATAGAAGGAGGAAAGGTCCTCCTGGCGTGCTATAGCCATTGCAATGATGTAGAACCTGGCTGGAAAATAAAATTTGGTTGACATTTTCTACTAATATCGTGGTGAGCTAACTTTCTTGCATAATTATGGAATAAATATCCTCCTGGCGTGCTATAGCCATTGCAATGTTATAGAATCTGTCTGGAAAATTAAATTCTATTTACAT
>NW_016970072.1:0-638 GCF_001483705.2 Eufriesea mexicana
GATATTCCATGAGTCCTATATATTTCTCCTGTTGTAGGTGCCAATTTACTTCAACAGAATACTATCTTTTTACAACCAGGCTCTGCTATCACAAATAAAAGATGCAAAAACAATAGCTTATGTCTCACGCGATTTATTTACAATTGAAGGTTATGTTAATATACTTACATTCTTTTGCATGATGCAGGCACACCTCAATGGACACAACAATGATTCCTGTTCTTTCACTATCTTTTCTCCTTTCCAATGCACTCTCATGCTCACTTAGAGAAAAAATAACAAATTACAGAATTTCTGTATGTGATTAATTTATGAATTTTTATAATTGCGTTGAAAAGACGTACCTTGGTTTGTCCTGTACCAGATGAAGAAACAAATGCTGATTGTGTAATTAAAACCACTGTTTGGACTGAACTTATTAAAGAACATAGAAAACTGTATGGGCTACTTAAGAACATAAAAAGAAAGGAAGAGAATTTGTATTAGTTATTTTTGTCGTTTAATTGTTTTCTTTATTTCATCCATCACGACACGTGGTATAAGCGCTCTCCTGGCGCCATCTGTGCTTATCATACCGAACCTGAGATTCGAGTCTAAACTTATAGACGGCGCTGATTTTAATTAAATAGATTACTAAC
>NW_016970073.1:0-507 GCF_001483705.2 Eufriesea mexicana
CCACACCTCAATAAACCATAAATCCATCCATTCGTACGTCTATCATTCGATACATCCATCCATTCATACATACATACGTACATACACCCATACAACCATACAGTCAAGCATCCATACAACTGTACATCAATACACCAATCCATCCACATATCCTGCCATCCACACGAACATCCATCCCTACATCCATCCATCCAAACACCCATACATCCATAAATCCATACATCCATACATATAACATACATTCATTCATACGTACATCCGTCCATCCATACATTCATGCATCCGTGCATCCACCCATCCTTCCATCCTAACTTCAGTCAATGCACACATCCATTCATCCACCCAGTCATCCATACATCCACGCATACGCACATGCATACATTCGCACATCCGTCCACCCATACCTCAATCCATCCATACATCCGTCCACCCACAAAACCATACATCCATACATACATCCATCCAAACATCCATCTTTCCATACACCTATCCATCCATGTATCCATC
>NW_016970074.1:0-549 GCF_001483705.2 Eufriesea mexicana
GGTTTGGTTGCGGCGGCGCTAACATTTGAGATATACACTGCTTTTCGTTGGATTTCTGCGCTCTACATTGCTGTACCATACTCTGGACGACTCTGGGGAGGCCAGCAATAGTCGTCGCAGCACGAAAGGCTGAGTTAGGCCACGTTTGCTTAGTTGGAGCTTGTATTTGTTAGGTTATGGTAGCTTTCTCTTTCGTGATATACACTGTTCTTCTGCGGCACTGTGCGCTCGACTGTGCTCTACTGCATTTTGCTTGGACCTGTGGTGTCCACAAATAGTGTTTGCGGCATCTGATATTGATATATGCTTCGTTTGGTCAGGCTACAATAGTTTTGGTTATTTTTTTGTAGCCTTGACTTTTCTTTTGTACACTGTGATTCTATAGGTTCCAGCTCTCTATACTTCTTTCATGTGTGCTGTTTGTCTCTGCGCAGGCCAGCAATAGTTGTCGTGTCTCGTTAGTCGTTAGGTTGAGTCATGTTACATTTGGTTACGTTACGATTGGTTAGGTCAGACGGGGCGAGTTACGATTTTTGTGCATTACGCAGC
>NW_016970075.1:0-338 GCF_001483705.2 Eufriesea mexicana
CCTTCGCAATGCTATAGAATCTGGTTGGAAAATTCAATTTTATTGACATTTTCGGTAATATCGCTGTGAGCTATCTTTTTCGCATAAATAAGGATGAAAGATGCTATTCGCGTGCTATAGGCATTGCAATACTATAGAATCTTGCTGGGAAGATCAATATTATTGACAGTATTGACTATTATCGTGGTGAACTACCTTTCTTGCCTAAATAATCAGGGTAGATATTATTGGCGTGCTGTAGACATTGCAATGATATAGATTGTGGTTGGACAATACAATTCTATTGACATTTTCGGCTAATATCGTGGTGAGATAACTTTCTCGCATATATAAGTAGG
>NW_016970076.1:0-225 GCF_001483705.2 Eufriesea mexicana
TTGCAATTCTATAGCATCTGGATGGAAAATTCAGTTTTATTAACATTTTCGACTAATATCGTGCTGAGCTCACATCCTTGCATTAATAAGGAGGAAAGATTCTATTGTCACGCTATGCCCATTAGAATGCTATAGAATCTGCCTCGAAAATTCAATTTTATTAACATTTTCGACTAATATCGTGGTGAGCTCACATCCTTGCATTAATAAGGAGGAAAGATTCTA
>NW_016970077.1:0-738 GCF_001483705.2 Eufriesea mexicana
TACGAATGTGTGGATGTGCGGATGAATGGATGTATGGATGGATGGATGGATGTATGGATATATAGATGTATGGATGTATGTATATATGTATTTACGAATGTATGCATGTACGAATGTATGGATGTACGGATGTATGGATGTATGTATGCGTATCTGTATGGATGTATGGATGGATGGATGAATGAGTGGATGAATGTATGGATCGATGCATGCATGGATGTGTGTATGGATGCATTTACGGATGTGTCTATGGATGTATGGGTTTATGCATATATGTATGGATGTATGGATGTATGTTTGTATGGATGTATGCATGTATGGATGTATGGAAGGATGGGTGTGTGTATGGATGGATGTACAGATTGATGTACGTATGGATTGATGTACGTATGGATGGATTGAGGTATGGATGGTCGGATGTACGGATGAATGAATGTACGGAAGAATGGATGCATGGATGAATTAAGGTATGGATGTATGTATGCATGGATGTATGCATGTATGAATGGATGGATGTATATACGTATGGATGTATGGATTGATGGATGTATGGGTGGATGCAGGTGTGGATGGATGGATTTTAGGATGTATGGATGCATGAATGTTTGGATGTATGAATGGATGGATGTATGGATGGAAGTATGTATGGATGTATGGATGTATGTATGTATGCACGTATGGATGTACGTATGTATGAATCTATGGATGTAAGAATGTATGGATGTATGCAAGTATGGA
>NW_016970078.1:0-540 GCF_001483705.2 Eufriesea mexicana
GTTAGGATATACTCGACTTTCGAGCTGTTCGCTGCAATGCGTAAGATATCCGCGTACTACTGTCCTCTGGTACAGTCTACTTGCCTGTGTGGAGGTCAGCAACAGTTGTCGCGTAATGCCAGGTCGTGGTAGTTTACGCTTGCTTACCTTACGTTTGGTTTGGTTAGGATAGGCTACATAGTCTTTTGTCATATACACCGCTGTTCGGTGGATGTCTGCGCTTTAATGTGCTCTAATATGCTCTCCTTGGCGCTGGTTGGGCCAGCAATGTCGGTCTCGTCACGTTATGTTTGGTTACACTTCGTTTGAATAGGTTAGGTTTGGTCATGCTAGGTCTGGATATGTTTGACTTTTGTGCTATAGACTGCAATGGGTTGGACTTCCGCACTGTGCTGTGCTCTGGTATATTCACTATGGATCTGCGCAGGCCAGCAAATCTGCACGGTAGGTTGGAATATGCCACGTTCGGTTATGTTCCGTATGGCTAGGTAAGGGTGTGATAGTTTAGGCTTTTGTGCTATACACTGCTGTCCACCGATT
>NW_016970079.1:0-525 GCF_001483705.2 Eufriesea mexicana
GCACACTATTACTGGCCTACACAGAGCCGACTAGAACATACAAGAACACAGGAGAGCGCTGAAATACTCCGAAAAACAGTTTATACGACTTAAGTTATAGCTATCCATACCTAGCCCAGACTAACATAGCCCAACCTAACGTAGCCTAACTCTACATAACGTGCCGAGAACACTATTACTAGCCCCCCATAGACAAGCAGAGCGTAGTACTGCAACGTAGAGCGCAGAAATCCACTGGAAGGCAGTGTATATCGCAAGAATCCATGCAAACCTCTCCTAACCTATCCACACGTAACATAACCAAAAGAAAGATAACACAACCTAACCTGCCGAGAGCATCATTGCCGGCCTTCCCAGCGCCAAGCAGAGCATATTAGAAGAGAGTAGAGCGAAGAGGCACATGAAATGCAAGTGTACAGCACATGAGTCAAAGCCACCCTGCCCTAACCTAACCGAACCTAACCCAAACGAACGAAACGAAACTCAACCTATGGCGCCACGACAGCTATTTCTGGTCTACCCTTA
>NW_016970080.1:0-2780 GCF_001483705.2 Eufriesea mexicana
AATACATCCATTTATACATCCATACATACATCCATGCATACATCCATTCATACATCTACACATTCATCCATACAACCGTTCATCCGTCCATCCACACATCCGCCCGCCCATTCATCCACCCATCCATACATCCATCGATACATATATCTAACCACTCATACACCCATCCATGTATACATCCATACATCCACACATCCATGCATCCATAAACCCATCCATTCGTACTTCCATCGTTCGATACATCCATCCATTTATACATCCATACATATATAAACCCATACATCCATAAGTCCGTACATTCGCCCATCCGTACCTCAATCCATCCACACTTCAACCCATCCATACAGCCATCCATCCATACATACGTACTTACATACATCCATACTTCCATACACCCATCCATCCAAACATCCACCCATCCAGAAATACATCGATCCATACATTCTTCCATCCATACGTTCATCCACCAATCCATCTATCCCTCCATGCATCCTTCCTTCCATCCTTCCTTACATACATACATATATACATCCATACATACATCCATACAAACAACCAAACACATATCCAGGCATACAACCACCAAATACATCCTTACATACACCCATACATACATCAACACATACATCCATACAAACACGGATACATACATCCATGCATACAACCATCCACCCATCCACGCATCCGTTCATCCACCCATCCATTGATTCATTCTTCTGCCCATCCAACCAACCATTCATCCACTTGCACATCCATACATCCATACATCCATACAAGTATACATCCATCCTTCAGTACATCCATCCTTCCATACATCGATACATCCGTACATCCGTCCATCCATACTTCAATCCATCCATACATCCATCCATCCATACAACCATTCATCCATACATACATCCATCCATACCGCAATCCATCCATACCTCCATCCATCCATCCATACATACATCCACACACCAATCCACCAATCCATCCATCTCTACATCCATACATCCATACAACAATCCATCCATCCATCCATCCATACATCCATACATACATTTACACATACATCCATACATACACAAATACATTCGTCCGTACATACATCCATACATACATCCTTTCATACATCCATACATACATATATACATACATCCATTCAATCATCCATACATACATCCCTGCCTACATCCATCAGTCCATACAGCCATCGATCCATCCATACATCCATCGGAACTTCCATCCTTCTATACGCCCATCCATCCATACGTCCAACCATCCATACATCCACCGATCCATACAGCCATGCATACATACATACACACATCCATAAATACATCCATACATACATACATCCATACATACATACATCCATACATCCACACATCCGTACATCCATATATGCATGCATAAATTCATTCTTACATCCACACATTCACTCTTACATACATGCATACATGCATAAATCCATGCATCCATACACACAACAATACAGAGATCCATACACACACGCATACATTCATTCATACATTCAATCATCGATACATACATAACGCAAATACATCCATACATTCAAACATCCATACATACATACATCCATACATTCATACATCCGTCCAACCATACATCCATCCAACCATACATCCATCCATCCATACATCCATCCATCCATACATCCATACATCGACACACCCATACATCCATAAATCCATCCACCCATACACACATCCATCCATACATACATACATATATACATCCATACATCCATACACAAACCCATACACTCACCCGTACATACATGCCTAGACACATCCGCCCATACATACATACATACGTCAACCCATACATACATCCGTACATTCGCCCTTCCATACACGCATCCATACATCCATCCATCCATCCAGCCGTCCATAAATCCATCTAACCGTACACCCGTCTAACCATACATCCTTACATATATACATCCACACATGCATCCATCCGTAGATCCGTCCATCCATACCTATATGCATCCATACATCCATTTATCGATACTGCCATCCATTCATACATCCATCCAACCATACATCCACCCATCCACCCACGCATTCATTCGTCGATCGTTCCATACATCCATAGATCCATACATCGATCCATCGATACATCCATTCATCCATACAGCCATCCATCCATACATCCATCCATCCATTCAGCCATCCTTCCATACGTCCACCCATCCATACATCCATCCATACGTACATCACTTCACAGACCCATCCATCCATCCATCCATACAACCATACGTACATCATGACATACACCCATACATTCAACCACACATACATCCATACATACACCCTTACAAACATCCATACATACATCCATACATTCATCCATAAACGCACGCATACATATATCCATGCATGCAACGATACATGCATCCATACTTACATTCATGCATACATCCATACATGCAACCATACAAACATCCATACATACATCCATACATACATCCATCCATACATCCATCCATCCATCCATTCATCCATACACCCTTCCAGCCATCCACGCATCCGTTCATCCATCCATCCTTCCATACATTCATCCATCCAAACATCCACCCATCCATACATCCATCGATCCACACATCTTTCCATCCATACAACCATTCATCCATACATACATGCATCCATACCGCAATCCATCCATACATCTATCCATCCATCCATACATCCATACATCAATCCAACAAACCATTCATCTATCCATCCACACAACCATACAAAAATCCATCCATCCATCCATCCATCCATCCA
>NW_016970081.1:0-613 GCF_001483705.2 Eufriesea mexicana
TTTGATGGCTACACCCAGTACTGCTTCGACATCTTTGTCAATCTCACTAGCGGCAATTGCAGTGTTAGTTGAACATTGGACAACTGGTAAAGAACTTGATGATCAGCGAACTGATTAATTCAATGGCCATGGGATTGTGTAGGTGGCTATACCCAGTAAAGTATTGTCAATTGCTAATATCTCCGGCTATGAGTTTTTTATACTTCATTATACTAGAATAGCAGTTGAAAGTAAAACATCGGGGAAGAAATTAATCCAACGACTACTGCGCATTGCTGGCGGGTGTTCTCAGTACCGTACTGCCAGCAGTATATGCCTCTTGCGTTAACTGATGATTGCAATTACTATTCTAGGATCGCTGTGCAATTCAGGTAATCAATGAACCGTTTAATCAATACGCTACACTACTGTGACGTTGACTGTGCTCAGTGCTGCGTTGTCAGAAGTTAATATTGCGTACAATAGTGAATACGTCGTCTGTCATTACGGAATTGCTATAGAATAGAACAACATTGGTCAGATTATACCAACGCAGACAGTACTCTGTTGGTGGATGTACTGAGCACCGTAACGTCAATTGTAAGTGTCTCGCGCAATAAGTTATGTATACGTT
>NW_016970082.1:0-304 GCF_001483705.2 Eufriesea mexicana
GCAAGATTCTGTAGCATTGCAATGGCTGTAGCAAGCCAGTGGAGCCATTGCACACTATTAATCCAGAAAGCTAGGTCACCACGATATTAGTCGAAAATGTCAATAAAATTGCATTTTCCAGCCAGACTCTATAGCATTGCAACGGCTATAGCCCACCAATATAGACTTTCCTCCTTATTTATGCACGAAAGCTATCTCACCACGGTATTAGTCGAAAATGCCAATAAAATTGTATTTTCCAGCAAGATGCTATAACATTGCAATGGCTATGGCACGCCAATACAATCCTTCCTCATTATTTATG
>NW_016970083.1:0-547 GCF_001483705.2 Eufriesea mexicana
AGGTTATGTTTGGCTATGTTTGGTTGTGCTGAGGTATGTTTGTGTAGCTCTGACCTTCGTGCTTTACACTGGTATTCGAAGTACTTATGCGCCGTACTGCGCTCTACTGCATTACGCTTAGACCAGGGAATGCCACCAATAGTGGCCTCGGCACGTTACGTTTACGTAGGCTGCGTTTGGTTATATTACGTTTGCTTGGGTTAGGTCTGGATAGATACGATTTATGTGCCATACACTGCGATTCGGTGGATTTCTGCGCTTCACTATGATCTAGTACATTCTGCTTGTCTGTGTGGGTGTCAGCAATGCCCAGGAGAAGTGTTCTCCGCACGTTATATTGGGTTATGCTACGTTTGATTAGGTTAGGTTAGGCCAGGTTGGGCTAGGATAACTACGGCCTTTGTGCCATTCTCTGCAATACGACCTGTGCACGACTGTGCTCTAGTACATTCTGCTTGGCTATAGGGAACCCAGGAGAAGTGGGCTCCGCACGTTACGTTGGGTTATGCTACGTTTGATTAGGTTAGGTTAGGCCAGGTTGGGCTAG
>NW_016970084.1:0-534 GCF_001483705.2 Eufriesea mexicana
TAGGTAATCACGATGTTATTCCAAAATATCAATAAAACTGAATTTTCCAGACATATTCTATAGCATCGCAATGACTATTGCACGCCAGTAGAATCTATCCTCCTTATATATGCAGGAAAGTTAGGTGCCCACGATACTAGTCGAAAACGTTAATAAAATTGAAATTTCCAGCCAGATTTTATAGGATTGCAATGACTATGGTGCGCCAGCAGAACCTTTCCTCCCTCTATATGCAAGAAAGTTTTGACACCACGATAGTAGTCGACAATTTCAATAAAATAGATTTTTCCAGCCAGATTCTATAGCATTACAATGGCTATAGCACGCCTGTGGAATCTTTCCTCCTTATATATGCAAGGAAGTTAGATCACCACGATATTAATCGAAAATGTCAATAAAATTGGATTTATCAGATTTATCAGCCAGATTTTATAGAATAGCAATGGCTATAGCACGAGATTAAAATATTTTCTCCTTATTTATGCAAAAAACATCGCCCACCACGATATTAGTCGAAAACGTCAATAAAATTGA
>NW_016970085.1:0-796 GCF_001483705.2 Eufriesea mexicana
GAAAGTCGAAACCATCATGACCAAAACATAGGCTAGCCTAACATTACGAATAGTAACATATCTCAACCTAACGTGCCACGGCCGCTGTTGCTCACCTCCCCAAAGTGGGGTATAATGCAATAGAGCAAGGTGAAGCGCAGAAATCCACCAAATAGCAGTGTATAGCACAGAAGTCGAAGAAGTCCTTACTACGACTTCCTAACCGACCATAACGAAACGTAGCATGACTCAACGTAACGTGCGGAGACCACTATTACTGGCCACCCCGTAGCCAAGCAGAGCATATTATGGCTCACTATAGCGCAGAAACCAACCGAATGGCGGTGTACAGCACAAAAGGCATAGCATCATATCCTAACATAGCCAAACGCAACTTAACCGAACTTAACCTAACTAAACCTAACTTAACGAGACCACTATTGCTGGCCTCCACAAAGACAGGCAGAATGTACTAGAGCACAGCAGTGCGCATAAACACACCGCACTTCAGTGAATAGCACAAAAATCGAATATATCCTAACCTGACATGACCTAACCTAGTGTAACCAAGCGTAACGTAACTTAACCTAATGTGCCCCGTCTACTTTTGCTGGCCTACACAAAGTCGAGCAGAACTTACTAGAGCCGAGCAGAGCGCAGAAATCCATAGAATCGCAGTGTACAGCTCAAAAGTCGTATCTATCCAGACAAAGCCTAAGTTAACTTACCGTAGCCAAACGGAGCCGACATCAATATAACGTGCCGCAGCCACTATCAGTGGTCTTGCCAGGGCCGAGCAGAGTATAGTAGGGCGCAT
>NW_016970086.1:0-224 GCF_001483705.2 Eufriesea mexicana
GAGGCAGATTCTATAGCATTGTAATGGGTATTGCATGCCAATAGAATCTTTCCTCCTTATTTACGCAAGGAAGTTACCTCTCCACGGTATGAGTCGAAAATGTCAATAAAGTTGAATTTTCGCGGCATATTCTATAGCATTTTAATGGCTATAGCACGGCAATAGTATGTTTCCCCCTTATTTATACAAGAAAGTTAGCTCACGACGATATTAGTCGAAAATGT
>NW_016970086.1:292-623 GCF_001483705.2 Eufriesea mexicana
AGCTGGCCAATAGAATCCTTCCTCCGTATTTATGAAAGAAAGTTACATCACCACGATAATATTCGAAAATGTCAATAAAGTTGAATCTTCGAGGCAGATACTATAGAATTTTATTGGCTATAGCACGGCAATAGTATCTTTCCTCCTTATTTATACAAGAAAGTTAGCTCACGACGACATTAGTCGAAAATGTTAATCAAATTTAATTTTTCATACAGACTCTATAGAATTGCATTGGCTATATCACGCCAATAGAGATATTCCTCCGTATTTATGCAAGAATGTTAGCTCACCACGATATTAGTCGAAAATGTCCATGAAATTGAATTTT
>NW_016970087.1:0-598 GCF_001483705.2 Eufriesea mexicana
GATCAAATCAGGGAATATATGTTCTGAGTAGAGCGCAGAAATCCGGCGAATAGAAGTGTAAAGCGCAAAAGTCTAATTCACCCTATCCTAACATAGCCAGACGTAATATAACCGTACGTAGCTTAATACAACCTAACACGCCGAGGCCACTGTTGCCGGCATCCCCAGAGCCAAGCAGAATATACTTGAGCACAGTAGAGCGTAGTGATACAACGCGTTGCAGTGTGCAACACAACAGTCAAAGATATTCTAACATAATCTTTCCCAAGCCATCCTAACCCAACGTAGCCTAACTAAACGTAAAATGACGAGAATAGTATTGCTGGACCGCCAGAGCCAATCAAAGCATAATAGAGCTATGTAGAGCTCATGGAACCATCAACAAGCTGTGCATAGCGTAAAAGTCGTAGCTATCCTATCCTAAATTGACCAAACGTAGCATAACCAAACTTCAACTATCACAACCTAACGTGGCGAGACCACTGTTGTTGGCCTCCCCATAGCCAAGCAGAACATGCTACAGCACAGCAGGGCTCAGAAGTTCACCGTATAGCACTGGTAGCACAAAAGTCAAAGCTATCCCATCTTAACCTAACCG
>NW_016970088.1:0-633 GCF_001483705.2 Eufriesea mexicana
GTAAGGATGTTTGTATGGATGTATGTATGGATTCATGTATGGATGTATGTAAGGATGTATGTACGAAAGTATGTATGAAGGAATGTACGAGTGTATTTATGGATATATGTACCGACGTGCGAATGGATGTACAGATGGATGGATGGAATGATGGATGGACGTATGTATGGATGTTTGCATGGATATATGTATGGCTGTTTGTGTGGATGTATGTATGTATGTATTTATGGTTGTATGTATGGATGTGTGTATGGATGTATGGATGGGTGGATGCAAGAAAGGAAGGATGTGTGTATGGATGGATATATGTATTGGTCAATGGAAGTATGAATGGGTGCTTGTATGAATGGATGGATGGATGGTTCGATGGATGTATGGATGGGTGGATGTATGGATGGATGGATGTATGGATGTGTGGATGTATGGATGTATGGATGTATGGGTGTATGGATGGAATGGATGTATGGATGGATATATGGGTGGATGGATTCATGGATGGATGTATTTATGGGTGCATTTAACCATGGATGGATGGGTATATGTATTCATTTGTGTTTGGGTGGATAGATATATGGGTGCGTGGATGAATGGACGGATGGATGTAGGGATGGATGGATGTGTGAATGGATTGAG
>NW_016970089.1:0-1006 GCF_001483705.2 Eufriesea mexicana
TAAGATTATTGCACTAAAGTTTAGGCTATCCTCTCCTAAGCCAGAGATTCTTAACATAACCGGGCGTATCCTAACCTACACTGACGTGCTGCGACCACTGTTTCTGGCATCCACAGAGCCAAGCAGGGCTTCACCGAATATCTATGTACAGCACAGAAGTTGAAGCTAACCTGACCAAACTTAGCCTTATCCTACCTAACCGAAGCTTGCCTGACACATCATAACGTGCTGCGACCATAATCAGTGGCCTTGACGGAGCGATGCTGAAAATATTAGAACACTGTAGGGCGCAGAAATTCACCTATTAGTAGATAATAGTACTAAAGGCATAGCTATCCTCTCCTAACATAGAGAATCGTAACATAACCGAACGTATCCTAACTTGCCCTAACGTGAAACGTCCACTATTTCTATGGCCTCCCCAGATCCAATAAGGACATACTGAAGCGCAGCAGTTGGCAGAAATCCACCGAATAGCAGCGTGCATCACAGAAGTTAAAGCTATCCTGACCAAACTTATCCTAAACCAACCTAACCGAACATAACGTGACTCAATCTAATGTGCCGAGGCCGCTATTGCTGGCCTTCCCACAGCTAAGCTGAAAATATTAAGGCACAGTCGGGAGCAGAAATCAGCCTAATAGCAGAATATGGAACTAAAGTCAAATACACCCTCTCCTAACCTAGAGAATCGTAATATAATCGGAAGTATCCTAACCTATACTGAGGAGATGCGACCACTATTTCTGGCCTCCCCAGAGACATGCGGAAAACACTAGTGCAAGGTGGACCGCATAGATCCATTTAATCGCTGTGTATGTGAGAAAAGTCTAAGCTACTCTAGCATAACCGGAACCAACAGAACATAGCCAAACGTTGCCTGACTCAACCTAACGTACCGAGACCGCTATTTTCGCCCTCCCCAGGGCCAAGCTGGACATGTGAGAGCACAGCAGGGCGCAGGAATCCACCGAAGAGAAATGTACAGCACTAAAGTTAAAGCTAT
>NW_016970090.1:0-378 GCF_001483705.2 Eufriesea mexicana
TTACGTTTGGTTAAGTTTGGTTCGGTTACGTTTGGTCAGAAAATATTTGACTTTCTTGCTGTGATCTGATGTTCGGTGGGTTTCTAGGACCTTCTGTCCTCTAATACAATCTTCTGGGCTATGGGAAGTACAGGAGCAGTGGCTGCGTCACGTTATGTAGAGTTACGCAACGTTTGGCTATGTTTGGATTGGTCTGGTTAGGTAAGGGCATATTCGATATTTTTGCTGTACACCACAATGCGGCGTATTTCTACGAGCAGCTGCTCCCTAGTCAATTCGGCTAGTCTCTGTGGAGGCCAGCAGTGGTGTCCCCATCCTGTTAGGTTGAGTTATGTTACGTTTGATTACGTTACCCTTGGCTGTGTTAGGATAGGCTAC
>NW_016970090.1:527-1173 GCF_001483705.2 Eufriesea mexicana
TAGGTTACGATATCCTCAACTATTGTGCTATACACTACTACACGTTGGATTTCTGCGCTCTGCATTGCTCTACTATACTCTGCTCGACTCTGGGGAGGCGAGCAATAGCGGCCCCGGCACGTTAGGTTGAGTTATGTCACGTATGGTTGGCCCGCCGGCCGGCGGAGCGCCGGGCCCGCAGCCGGTCCGATGGAAGGGGACCAGGAGGAGGCCATGCACGCGGCCCGAATTTGACACCGTCCATGGGGCTGCAGGCCAACCTGAACTACTCGCGAGCGTCACAGCAACTGCTCCTGCAGACGCTCGTTGAGCTGCGTGTCGGGCTGGTTGTTGCAGCAGAGCCTTACCGTATCCTCGATCAAGACGGGTGGTTCGTGGATCTGCACGGCTCCGTGGTGATCATCGCCAGTGGACTGCTGCGGACACCCGCACAAACGCTTCTTCGCAGCGGTAAGGGATTCGTTGCGGTCTCCTGGAAGGACGTAGTTGTGGTGGGGTGCTACGACTCCGCCAACCGCGGCCTCTGGTCGTGCGAGAGGTACCTGGACGAGTCCGGAAGGTTCCTTAGTGGACACATGGCTCTCCCGGTTCTGGTCCTGGGGGACGTCAACGCCCCCTCCGTTGCGTGGGGTTCCTCGCGAACGGC
>NW_016970091.1:0-298 GCF_001483705.2 Eufriesea mexicana
CTCCTTATTTATGCAAGCAAGTTAACTCACCACAATATTAGTCGAAAATGTCAATAAAATTAATCTTTCCAGCCAGATTCTATAGCATTGCGACGGCTATAGCACGTGAATTGTATCTTTCCTCCTTCTATATGCAAGAATGTTAGCTCACCACGATATTATTCGAAAATGTCAATAAATTTGAATGTTCCAACCAGATTCCAGAGCATTGCAATGGCTATAGCACACCAATAGAATCTTTCCCCCTTATTTATGCACGAAAGTTAGCTCACGACGATATTAGACGAAAATGTCAATA
>NW_016970092.1:0-953 GCF_001483705.2 Eufriesea mexicana
ATGGATGTATGTATGGATGGATGTATGTATGGATGTTTGTATGGTTGTGTGCATGAATGTATATATTTTGTTTGTAAGAATGTATGTATGGATGTATGTATGGTTGTATGTAAGGCTGTATGTATGGATGTATGCACGGGTGTATGTATGGATGTATGTATGTATGTATGAATGTATGTGGGAATGTATGTATGGATGAATGTATGGATGAATTTATGCGTGTATGTATGGATGTATGTATTGATGTATGTGTGTATGTATGGATGGATAAATGGATGGATTGGTGGATTGATGTATGGATGTGTGGATGTATGGATCGGTGGAAGTATGGATGGGTGGAAGTATGCATGGATGTCTCTATTGAAGAATGGATGTTTAGATGGATTGAGCTATGGATGGACGGATGTACGGATGTATGGATGTATGGATGAGCATATGTACGCATCTATGGACGGGTGGATGTATCGAAGGATGGGAGTTCGAATGGATGGATTTATGGATGTATGGATGGTGGATGAATGGATGGATGTATGAATGGATGGATGTATGGTTGTATGGATGTGTATGTGTATGGTTGTATGGATGGATGTATGGATGTATTGACGTATGGTTGTATGGATGTATGGATTTACGAATACATGGATGTATGGATGTGTTGGTGGATGAATGGGTGGATGGATGTACGGATCTATTGATGTATGGATTTTCATATGTTTTTATGTATGGTTGGATGGATGCATGGATGGATGTATATATGGATGTATGTATGGTTGTGTGCATGGATGTATATGTGTGTGTTTGTATGGATGTATGTATGGATGTATGTATGGATGAATGTACGGGTGTATGTATGCATGTACGTATTGATGTATGTATGGGTGTATGGATGGATAGATGGATGGATTGGTGGATTTATGTATGGATGGATGGATGTACGGTTCGATGGACGTATG
>NW_016970093.1:0-255 GCF_001483705.2 Eufriesea mexicana
TATTTTCGATTAATATCGTGGTGAGCTAATTTTATTGCAAAAGAAGGAGAAAAGATTCTATTGGCATGATGTAGCCATTGCAATGCAATTGAATCTGACTGGAAAATTCAATTTTTTTGATATTTTCGACTAATATCGTGGTGAGCTAATTTTATAACATAAATAAGGAGAAAAGATCCTATTGGCGTGCTATAGCCATTGCAATGGAATAGATAGTGGTTGGAAAATACGAACTTATTAACATTTTCCACTAAT
>NW_016970093.1:270-575 GCF_001483705.2 Eufriesea mexicana
GAGCTAACTTTCTTGCATAAATAAGGAGGAAAGATACAATTGGTGTACTGTAGCCGTCGCAATGCTATAGAATCTGGCTGGAAAGTTCAATTTTATTGACAGTTTCGACTAATATCGTGGTGAGTTAACTTTCTCGCATTATTAAGGAGGAAATATTCTATTGGCGTACAATGGGCATTGCAATGCTAGAGAATCTTCCTGGAAAAAACTATTTTATCGACATTTTCGACGAATATCGCGGCGAGCAAATTATATTGCATAAATATGGAAGAAGGATACAATTGGTGTAGTGTATCCGTCGCAAT
>NW_016970094.1:0-780 GCF_001483705.2 Eufriesea mexicana
CATTGCTCTAATATCTTCAGCTTCGATCTATGAAGGTCAGCAACGGTGGCCTTGGCAGGTTACGTTGGTTCAGGATACGATCGGTTAGGCTGGGGTAGGATAAGTTTGGTTAGGGTAGCTTTAGCTTTTGCGTTGTACGCTGCTTTTCGGTTGATTTCTGCGATCTACTCTGCCCTTGTATGCCCTGCTTGGCTATGGGCAGGGCAGCGCTCGCGGTCTCATCGTCAAGTTGTGTTGAGTTAGGCTTTGTTTGACTATTCTCCGTTGGTTCGACTTGGGCATGTGGAGCTTTGACGTTTCTGATATACACTGCTATTCTATGGATTTCTGCATTCTACTCCCTCCTATTGTGTTCTGCTTGGTTTTGGGGAGACCAGCAATAGCGGTCACGTCACGTTATGTTGAGTCAGGTTACGATCAGTTAGGTTGGGTTAGGCTAAGTTTGGTTAGGGTAACTACACCTTTTGTGCCGTACACTGCTACTCGGAGTATTTGTGCCCTCTACTTTGTTCTAGCATGTCCTGCTTGTTTCTGGGTTGCGCATCAATAGTGTTCTCGGCAAGTGAGGATGAGTTAGGCTAGGTTTGGTTATGTTCTGTTGGTTTGGGTTAGGCTATCGTAGCTTCGACTTTTCTGATACACACTGCGGTTCTATGGATTTCATCGCTCCACTCTCCACCAACGAGTTCTCATTGGCTCTGGGGAAGTCTGCACTTGTGATCGTGGCACGGGAGGTTGAGTTTGGTTACGTTTGGTTATGTTTCTATTGTCCTGGGTACT
>NW_016970095.1:0-1991 GCF_001483705.2 Eufriesea mexicana
TCTGGTGGATTTGTGCGCTCTACAGTGATCTAATATATTCAGCTCGGATCTGGGAAGGCCAGCAACAGTGGTCACTGCTCGTTGCGTTGATTCAGGTTTCGTCCGGTTATTCTGAGTGAGGATAGGTATGGTTCGGATAGATTTAACTATTGAGCTTCACACAGCTGCTCGGTGGATCTTCTACTGTGCTCTAGATTGTCCTGCTTGACTCTGGGGGGGGGGGGCAACAATATAGGTCTCGGCCCAGTCAGGATATGTTTGGTTATGCCATGTTGGCTTTGGTTTGGCTTGGGTAGCTTTGACTTTTTCGATTTTCACTGCGATTATGTGGACTTCGGCGCTCTACTCTCCACTAGTGTGCTCTGCTTGTCTCTGGGGAGGCCAGCAATGGTGACCGCGGCAGGTTAGATCTAGATAGGATACGTCTTTTTATGCTACGCTTGGCTATGTTAGGTGTGGGCAGCTATGATATTAAGACTATAGTCTGCTACTAGGTGGATTTCTGCGCCATACAGTGCTCCAATGCTTTCAACTTGGCTCTGTGAGCGCCTGCAATAGTGGCATCCGCACGTTAAGTTTAGTCATATTACGTACCGTTAGGTTGGGTCGGGCAAAGTTTGGTCAGGATGGCTCTATCTATTGTGCTGTACACGGCTACTCAGTGGATTTTTGCGCTCTACTGTGCTCTGGCATGTCCTGATTGGCCCTGGGGAGGGTAGCAATAGCGGCATCGGTATGTTAGGTTGAGTCAGGCTATGTTTGGCTATGTTACGATGGTTTGGGTTAGGCTTGGGCAGCTTTGACTTTTCTGAAATACTCTGCGATTACATGGATTTCTGCGCCACACCCTCCACTAATGTGTTCTGCCTTGCTCTGGGGAAGCCATCAATAATGGTCGCGGCACGTTAGGTGGAGCTATGATATGTTTGGTTATGCTACGATTGGTTACGTTAGGAGGAGATACCTTTGCTTCAGTGCTGTAATCTGCTATTCGGTGTATTTCTGCGTTATACTGCGTTCTAGTACGTCCTGCTTGTCCCTGTGGAGGCCAGAAATAGTGATCGCGGCACCTCAGTGTAAGTTAGGGTACGTTCGGGAGTGTTACGATTCTCTAGGTTAGGAGAGGATAGCTATGCCTTTAGTGCTATAGTTTGCTATTAGGTGGATTTCTGCGCGCTATACTGCTTTAATATTTTCCGCTTCGCTCTGGCAAGGCCAGCGATTGTGGTGTCGGCACGTTGTGATGTGTAACGTTAGCTTCGGTTAGACTGGGTCGGGCTAAGTTTGGTTGGGGTAGCATCAACTTTTGTGCTGTAATCTGCTATTCAGTTGATTTCTGCGTTCTACTGCGTTCTAGTACGACCTTCTTGGCCCTGAGGAGGCCAGAAATAGTGATCGTGGCACGTCAGTGTAAGTTAGGGTACGTTCGGGCGTGTTACGATTCTCTAGGTTAGGAGAGGATAGCTTTGCCTTTAGTGCTATAATCTGCAATCAGGTGCCTTACTGCGCCGTACAGCGCTCTAATGCTTTCAGCTTGTCCCTGTGAAGGCCAGCGATAGTGGCGTCTGCACGTTACGTTGAGTCTAGGTTTGGTTCGGTTAGGTTGGTTCAGTATAAGTTTGGACAGGGTAGCTTTAGCTTTTGTGTTCTACACTGAAATTCGGTGGATGTCTGGGCTCTAGTGCGCTGTAGCGTGTCCCGCTTAGCTCTGAGGAGGCCAGTAATGGTGGTCACGGCGCGTCAGTGTAAGTTATGAATCGTTCTCTTGTTTTGCGATTCTTTAGGTTAGGGGAGGATAGCTATGACGCTAGTACAATTCTCTACTATTAGGTGGACTTCTGCGCCCTTCCGAGCTCTATAATTTTCAGTTCGGCTGTTGCAAGGCCAGCAATAGTGTTCTCGGCACGTCATGATGTGTCAGGTTACGCTCGGTTTGGTTGCGTCACGCATATTTCGGCTAGGATAGCTTAAACTTTTGGGGTGTACACTGC
>NW_016970096.1:0-661 GCF_001483705.2 Eufriesea mexicana
AACCTAACCAAACGAAGCCTAATTCAACATAGCTAGCCATGGCCGCTATTGCAGGACTCCACATGGCCAAGCAGAATATAGTCGTGATGAGTAGACCGCAGGAGTGCACAGTGCAGCAGTCATTTGCACAGAAGTCTAGTCTATACTATAATAACGTATCCAAACGTAATATAAAGGAACGTAACCTAACTTAACCTAACGTGCCGAGACCACTACTTCTGGAATTCCCAGAGCAAAGCAGGGACATTAGATCTCTGTAGAGGGTAGCAATTTACCGAATAGCAGTGTACAGCACAAAAGTCATAGCTATAATAGCCTAACCTAACGAAGCATAATGCAACCAAGCGTAACCTAACTCAACCGAACGAGACGAGACCACTACTTCTGGCCTCCCCAGGTCCTAGCAGAATATATTACAGCAGAGTAGAGCACAGAAATCCGCGTAACAACAGTGTAAAGCACGAACGTAATAGCTACCCAAGCCGAAATTATCATAACCCAACCGAACCAGACGTAACCTGCCTTAATTTAACGTGCCTCAATCACTATTGCTGGCATCGCCAGGGCCAAACATAATATGCTAGAGCACAGTGGAGCGCCGATAACCACCGAATAACAGGGTGAAGTGAGAATGTCAAAGCTATCCCGAGAGAAATTAGCG
>NW_016970096.1:682-10354 GCF_001483705.2 Eufriesea mexicana
CCCCCCCCCCCAGAGTCGAGCAGAGAATAGTAGAGCAATGTAGACCGCAGGAGTCCACTGGGTATAGGTATTCAGCGCAAAAGATGAATCTACCCCATCCTAACCTAGCCAAACCTCAACTAACCAAACGTAATCCATCTCAGCCCCACGCGCCGCAACTACTATTGCTGGCCTCACCAGGGCCATGCCGAATATGTTCAGGGAGAGTAGGGCGCAGAAATCCATAGGATCACATTGTATAGCAGAAAAATCAACGCTATCCAAATCTTACCCATGCTGACATAAGCTAACAATAAGAAACCTAACAAAACCTAACATGCCGCGGCCACTATATCTGCCCCCCCCCACGGGCTATACTAACCCAAACGAATCTAATCGAACGAAACGTACCCTATCTCTACCTAGCACGCCGCAACCACTGTTTGCACTCCCCCCAGAGCGAAGCAGAGCACATTACATCACAGTAGAGCGTATAAGCCCACCGAATAGCAGCTAACAACGCAAAAGCAAAGATATCCCGCCCTAACCTAACCAAACATAGCGTAACCGAACGTAAGCTAACTCAATCTAACGTGCCTAGGTCATCATTACTGCCCTTCCCAGTGCCATGCAGAATATGCTACAGGCCAGTAGAGCGCAGAAAACCACCGCATTGCTGCGCAGATCACAAAAGTCAAAGAGGGCCAAACCATACCTGACGTAACCTAACCTAGCCAAACGTAGCCCAACACAACCTGACGTGCCGAGATAAATATTACTGGCCTCCCCAGTTTCGAGCAGGGTATAGTAGAGCACAGTAGAGTGCAGAAAGCCACCGAATAGCATTGTATGGGACAAAAGTCGAAGACATCCTAACCTAACTAGGCTTAACCTAACCCAACCAAACATAGAAAAACTAATACTAACAGGTCGAGGCCTCTATTGCTGGGCTCCCCAGAGAAAATCAGAACATATTGGAGCAAAGTAGAGTGCAGAAATTCACCGAGCAGAAGTGTACTGCACAAAAGCAAATCCACCATAACCAAACCTAATCCAACATAACCTAACCGAACGTTACCCAACCCAACCTATCGTGCCACTAACGCCGTTTCTGGCCTCCCCAGGGACGAGTAGAGCACCGAAGAGCGCAGAAAATCACCGAATAGCAGTGTATAGCGTAAAAGTAAAAGCTATCCTATCCTAACCTGACCAAACGTAACGTAACCGAACCTAAACTGATTCATCCTAACGAGCGGAGACCACTATTGCTGCCCTCTCCAGAACAAAGCAGAATGTGTTAGAGCAATGTGGAACACATTGGACCACCGAATATTGGTTTATAGGGCAGAGGTCAAAGGTAAACTATCTTAACCTAATCAAACCTAACATAGCCAAACGCACCCTAACATAACCTAACGTGCCTAGACCATTATTGCTGAGCGCCCCAGAGCCAAGCTGATTATACTGGAGCACAGTACAGCGCAAAAGTCCGCCGCATTGCAGTATAAAGCACAGAGGTCGAAGATATCCAAACCGAACCTGACGTAATCTAACCTACCCAAACGTTGCCTAACACATCATAAAGTGCTGATGCCACTATTTCTGGCTTCGCCAGGGCCAAGCAGACCATGCTAGATCACTGTAGAGAGCAGAAATCGACCGAATGCAGTATAGAGCAGTTATAGCTGCCATAGCCTAACATGTCCAAAGGTAACATAACCAAACGAATACTAACTCATCCCGGCGCGCCGAGTCCACTGTTGCCGGCCTCCACAGGTCCAAGAAGAGCGTATGCGAGGGGAGCAAATCGCAGAAATCCATCGAAACGCAGTGTATAGCCCAGAGTCGATGTTACCAAATCCAAACCAGACCAACCGTAACATTACCAAACGTAATGTAACTGAAACTAGCGTGCCGAGTCCACCGTTACTGGCCTCCTCAGAGCCAAGCAGAGCGTAGTGGAGTAAAGTAGATCGCGGAAATTTACCGAATAGCAGTGTATAGCACAAAAGTCGAAGCTATCCTAACCTAACACAGACGCACCAAACATATACGAGCGCAACATAACTCAACCTAACATGCCACGACCACTATTGCTGACCACCGCAGAGCCAAGCAGTACATGATACCGCACAGTAGATCGCAAAAATGGACCGCATTACAGTGCACAGCACAAGGTTCAAAGACATCCTGACCAAACATGAGCTAACCTCACATATCCGAACGTCACATAATTGAACATAGCGTGCCGGGGCCACTATTGCCGGCGTCCCCAGAGACTAGCAGAATATGATAGAGCACAGTAGAACACAAAAATCCATAGAATATAAGTAATGCGCACAAAAGTCAAACCTATCCGAATTTAACCGTACCAAACCTAACCTCACCAAAAGTAATCTAACAAAGCCTAACGTACCGCGAGCAGTATTGCTGGCCTCCCCATCGCTAAGCAGAACGTATCGGAGGAGAATGGAGCGCAGGAGTCAATAGAATGGCAGTGTATAGCAGAAAGGTCAAAGCATTCCTATCCTAACCCATGCTGGCGTAACATAGCCGAACGTAACCTAAGTAAACCTATCGTGCAGTGACCGCTGTTGCTGTCATCTTGAAAGTAAGGCAGAGTACAATAGAGCATTGTAGAGCGCAGAAATCCACCGAAAAGCGTTGTGTAACTTGAAAGTCGAAGCTATCCTAACCAAGCCTGAAATAATGTAACCTAACCAAGCGTAACCTAACTCGACCTTACGTGCTGAGGGCTCTACTGTTGTCCTCCTCTAAGCCGAGCAGAATATATTAGAGGGGAGTGGAGCGCAGAAATCCATAGAATCGCTGTGTGTAGCAAAAATGACGGAGCTGGCCATGCCTAACCAAAACGAACATATCATAGCCAAACGTAGCTTAACCCAACATGAGGTGACGCGAGTACTATTGCTGGCCTACCCAGAGCCAAGCAGAATATAGCAGAGAACAGGAGGGCGCCGAAATTCACCGAGTAACAGTCTGTGGCGCGAGAGCGGAAGTAACCCTAACCGAACAAAACCAAACATAACATAACCGAACGTAACATGCCTCAAACCACTTCCCTAGGCCACTGTTGCTGGCATACCGTGGGCCATGGAGAATATAGTAGAGAAAGGTAGAACGCAGAAATCAACGGTATAGCAGGGTATAGCACGAATGTCAAAGCTACACTTACCGAGCGTAACCTAACGGAACCTAACCGAACGCAACCGAACTCAACCTAACGTGCTGCAACCACAATTGCTGGCCCCAGAGGAGCCGAGCAGAACATACTAGAGCTCGTTAGAGCGCAGAAATGCAGAGAATGGCAGAGTGCAGCCCGAAATGTCTGAGCTATCCTATCCCAACGTAACAAACCTACGCATAGCCAAACGTAATCACTCTAAACCTAACGTGCCGCGACCGCCACAGCTGGCTTCCGCAGTGTCGAGCAGAACGTACTAGAACAGAGTAGAGCGCAGAAATCCATACAATCGCCGTGTTTAGCACAGGAGTCAAAGCAACCCTGCCCTAACCTAACCATACGTAACATAACCGAACGTAACCGAACTCAACCTAACGTGTCCAGACAACTACTGCTAGCCTACCATGAGCCATACAGAATATACTAGAGAACAGCAGATTGTAAGAATCCGCCGCACTGCAGTTTACAGCATAAAAGCCGAAGGTAACCAAACTAGACCTGAGCTAACATAAACAAACCGAACGTAGTCTAACTCAACACAACTTACGCGACCACTATTGCTGTCCTCCCATACACAAGAAGAAAGTATTAGCGCACAGTATAGCGCGGAAATCCACCGAATAGCAGCGTATAGTACAAAAGTCAAGGCTACCCTGTTCTAACATAACGAATCGTAACAAAGCCAAACTTAACCTCACTCAATCTAGCGTGTCGCGACCACTATACCTGGTCTCCCCGCCGCCGAGCAGAACATACTACAGCCAAAGAGAGGGCAGGTATCCGAAGAATCGAAGTGTGTAGGAGAAGTGTCAAAGCCATCCGGACCTAACCCACACCAACATAACCTAACCAAGCGTAGCCTGAAAATACATAACGTGCCACGACCACTATTGCTGGCATACACATGGCCCAGCGGAACATAGTAGAGCACAGAACAGCGCGGAAATCCATCGAATATCAGTGTACAGCGCAAAAGACGAAGATACCCTAACATAACCTGTCCCAACCAAACCTAACCAAACGTAGCATAACTCAACGTAACGTGCCACGAACACTATCGCTGGCCTGCCCATGTCCGAGCAGAACACATGAGAGGAGAGTAGTGCGCAGAAATTCATATAACCTCCGTGAACAGCAGAAAATTCAAAGCCACTCGAACATAATACAAGCTAACAGAACCTAACCAATCATAGAATAACCCAACGTAACGTGCAGCGAACACAAATGCTGGGATCGCAAGGGCCAAGCAGAATATAATAGGGCGCAGCAAAGCGCAGAAATCCGCGGAATAACAGTGCATACTACTAAAGTCGTAGCTACCCTAACTGAACCTAACACAACGTAACCTAACCGAACGTAACCTAACTGAAGCGAACGTGCCTATACACATATTTCTGACCTGCCCAGAGCCAAGCAGAGAATATTAAAGCACCATAAAGCGCCGAAATCAACCTAATAGCAATTTATAGCTCAAAAGTCAATGCTACCATATCCTAACCTAACCAAACGTAACGTAACGGAGCGTAACACAACCTAAACATACGTGACGAGACCTCTACTGCAGCCTTCGTCAAAGCCAAGCAGAATATGTTAGAGAAGTGTAGAGCGCAAGAATCCACCGAATAACAGTGAACAGCACGAAAGTCAGTGCTGCAGTAACCGAACTTAACGCAACCAATCCTAACGGAACGTAACCGAACACCACCTAACGTGCCGAGACCGAAATCGCTGGCCTCCACTGAGCCAAGCAGAAAATATTGGAGCGCAGTAGAGCGCAGAAATCAACGGCATTGCAATGTATAGTACTAAAGTCGATGTTAACCCGGCATAACCAGACACAGCCCAACGCAGCTAAACGTAGCAAAACAGACTATAACTTGCCAAGACCAAAATTGCTGTCCTGCCCAGATCTAAGCAGCACATACTGGAGCACAGTAGAGCGCAGAAATGCGCGGAGTAGCAGTTTGCAGCAAAAAAGTCAAAGCTACCCTATCCTAACATAACATATTGTAACATAACCAAATGTAATCTAACTCAAACTAACGTTCCGCGACCACTGCTTCTGGCCTCACCAAGGCCAAGAAGAATGTAGTAGAGAACAGAAGAGCGCAGAAATCCACCGAATAGCAGTGTATAGCACAAAAGCCTAGGTAGCCTAACCTAACCGAGCCAAACGTAGCATACACAAACATAACATAACTCAACCTAACATGATGAGACAAATATTGCTGGCTTCCACAGAGACAAGCAGAATGTACTAGAACACAACAGTGCGCAGAAATTCACCGCAAAGGTGCAAATAGCACTGAAGTCGAAGAAAACCTAACCTAACCTGACCAAACCTAACCAAACCGAGCGAAACCTAACGCATACGTACGTGCCGAGAACACTATGCCTGGCCTCTTCAGAGCCAAGCATAATATGCTAGAGCACAGCAGAGCGCAGAAATCCACCGAATGGCAGCGTGCATCTCAAATGTCTAAGCTATTCTATGCTAACCGAACCAAGCGTAACATATTGTAACGTAGCTAAACCCAACCTAACGTGCCGATGACACTATTGAACGGCCACCGCGGAGCCAAGAAGATCACATTAGAGCATACCAGCTGGCTGAAATCCACCGAATAGCTGTGCACAGCGCAAAACGGAAGGATACCCTATCCAAACCTATCCAAACGTAACGTTACCATACGTAATGTACATGAACCTACCGTGCCAAGACCCGCTATTGCTGGCTGCCAAGAGACAAGCAGAAAATATTAGAAAGCAGTAGAGCGCTGAAATCCGCGGATAGCAGTGTATATCACCTAAGTTTAAGCTATCATATCCTAACCTCACAAAACGAGACATACCCGAACGAAGCGTAGCTCAGCCTAACGTGCCGAAACCACCACTGCTGGCCTTGTCATATCGAAGCAGATCATACGAGAGCACAGCGGGGCGCAGAAATCCACGGAATTGCGGTATATAGCAAAAAAGTGAAACGTACCCTGACTTAAACTGACCCAACCTAACCAATGAAAACGTAGTGTATCTCAAAATAACGCGACGTTTCCAATGTCGCTGGCCTGCCCAGACCCGAGCAGAACGTATTAGAGCACAATAGAAAGCAGACATTCATCGAATAGCAGTGTATAGCGCAGAAGTCAAGGCTCTCGTATCCTAAACTACCCAACGTAACATTATCCTGCGTAACATATCTGAACCTAACGTGCCGAGACCACTGTTGCTGCCCTCTTCGGAGCCAAGCCGAACATATTGGAGGAGGGTAGGCATAGCACAACAGTCGAAGCTACCCTATCCTAACATAACCATGCGTAACAAAGCCGAACGTACCTTAACTGAACCTAACGTGCCGAGGCAACGATTGCTTGGCTCCCCAGAGTAATGCAGAATGTATTGGAGGACAGTAGAACGCATTAATTCATCGCATTGTGGTGTATAGCACAAATGTAGTAGATACATCCTACCCTGTCCTAACATAACCTAGCCGAACGTAGAGTAACTCAACACAAGTTGCCGAGGCCAGTATTGCTGTCCTCCACAGATCCAAGCAGAGCATATTAGGGCAATGCAGAGCGTACATGTCCATCGAACAGCGGTGTATAGCACAAAAGTCAAAGCCACCCTATCCTAACATAACAGTCCGTATCACAGCCGTGCGGAGTGTATCCCAACCTAACGTGCCGAGGCCACTATTACCTGTAACCCGAGAGTCGAGCAGAGTATAGTTGAGAAATCTAGATGGTAGATACCCACCGAAAAGCAGCGTATAGCACAAATGTCAAAGCTACCCTACCCAAACCTAACCCAACCCCAAAATACCAATCGTGACATAAGTAAACGTAACGTGCCTCGACCACTATTGCTGGCATCCGCAGATTCGAGCATAGTACAGTATAGCAATGTAGTGCGCATAAATCCACCGAATAGCAGTGTAGAGAACAAAAGTCAGAGATATCACGTCCTAACCTGACAAAACCTAACGTAGCCAAACGCAACATAATTGAACCGAACTTGCCGAGACAAATGTTGCTGCCCCCCATAGACGCAAGCAGCACATATTAGATGAAAGTAGGGCGCGGAAGTCCATACAACCGCATTGTATACCACAAAAGGAAGAGCTATCCTATGTAGCCTAACCAAACGTAACACAGCCATACGTATCTTAGCACAACCTGATGTGCCAAGACCACTGTTGCTTGCAACCGCAGCGCCAAACTGAGCACTCTAGGGCAATGGAGAGAGCCGGCATCCACGGAATAGTAGTGTATAGCATAGAAGTCGAAGCCACCCTGCCCTCACCTAACCAAGCTTGACATAACCGAACGTACCCTAGCTCAGCCTAACGTGCCGCGGACACTATTGCTCGCCTCCCCGTAGCCGAGCACATTGCAGTAGTGCAATGTAGAGCGCGGAAACGCGCAGGATAGCAGCGTGTAGAAGAAAGGCCATAGCTATCCTATGCTATCATAACGAAACGTAACGTAACCGAGCGCAACATAACTAAACGCAACGTGTCAAGACCACCATTGCATGCCTCCACAGAGTCGGGCTAAGTATAGTGGAGCTAGGTAAAGCGCAGAAATCCAACGAATAGCAGTGCACAGCACAAAGTGAAGGGTACGCATTCCTATCTGGACCTAATCTCACTTATCCAACAGTAGCATAACTCAACATAACGAGCAGAGGCCTCTGTCGCTGGCGTCCTCAGAGCAAAGCAGAACATACTAGAGCACAGTAGAGTAATTGCACAGCACAAAAGTCACAACTATCATATCCTAACCTATCCAAACCTACCCAAACCAAACGCAGCCTAACCGAACCTAACGCGCCGAGACCGTTATTGCTAGCCTCGACAGAGTAGAGCAGAGTATAGTAGAGCAATGGAGAGCGCAGGAACCCACGGAATTGCAGTGAATAGGGCAAAGGTCAAGGTTACCCTATCCTAACATAACCAAACGTAACAACCTATCGTAACCTAACTTACACAAACGTGCCTACACCACCACTGCTAACGCCCTAGAGCCAAGCGGAATATCTTAGAACACTGTAGCGAGCAGATATCCGAAGCATTGATGCCTAAATCAGAAAAGTAACATATATCCTAACCGAACCTGACCTAACTTAGACTAACCGAACGTAACCAATCACAACCTAACGTGTCTATCCAACCATTGCTAAACTCCCCATCGCCAAGCAGGGCATACTAGGGGATAGTAGGGCGTGAAGGTCCATAGAATCGCAGTGCATGGCACGAATGTCAGTAATATCCAAACATAACCCAAACAAACGAAACCAAGCCAAACGTAACCCAACACAGCATAACGCGCCGCGGCCACTATTTCTGGAATTCCCAGAGCAAAGCAGGTATTATTAGATAATAGAAGAGTGCAGAAATCCTCCGAACAGCAGTGTATAGCCCAAGGGTCATAGCTACCCTATCCTAACCTATCCAATAGTATCATAACCAAAAGTACCCTAACTCAAACCCACGTGCAATGACCACCACTGCCCGCATCTCAAGAATCGGGCGGTGTATAGTAGAGCAATGTAGAGCGCAGAGATGCACCGAATAGCATTGTTCACTTCAAAAGTCATATATATACAAAACTTTACCTGACCTAACCTAGCCCATCCAATCGTAGCACAACTAAACGGAGCGAGAACGACCACCATTCTTGGCAACCAGGGTCAAGCAGAACATACTAAAGCACACTAGAGCTCAGAATTCCACTGAGTAGCTATGTGTAGCGCCATAGTCAAAGCCACCCTAAGCAAATATATACAACCTTATCATAACCAAACGTAACAAAACTAAACCTAACTTACCTCGAACATTATTGCTGGCATCTCCTTAGTCGAACCGAACATAATAGTGTACGGTAGTGTGCAAAAACCCATAGAGTCGCAGTGTATAGCACATGAGTCATTCCTATGCTAACCTAACACAGGTAAACAGAACATGTCCACACGTATCATTGCTCAACATAATGTGCCGCGAAAACAGCTCCCGGCCTCTCCTGAGTCAAGTGGAATATAGTAGAGCACAGTCTATCGCAGAAACCCACCGAATAGTAGTGTATGGCAAGAAAGTCGTAGCTATTCCTACCAAAGTTAACCTAATCTGGCCTACCCGAACGTAACCTAACCCAACCTGCTGTGCCTCGACCACTGTGGCTCGCCACCCCAAAGTCGAGCTGTGCGTAGTAGAGCAATGTAGAGCGCAGGAATCCACCGAATAGGAGTGTACAGAGTAAACGTCAAAGAAATCCTGACCGAGCCAACCATACCTCACATAACGAACCGAAGCCTATCTCAACTTAACGTGCCGAGACCACTATTACTGGCCAACCCAGAGCCAAGCGGGGCAAACTAGAGCAGAGCGGACAGCAGAAATTTAATGCCATGCAATGTATAGCACTAAAGTCAAACGTATCATGACCTAAGACGTCCTAACATACCCTATCCAAACGTAGAGTGGCACA
>NW_016970097.1:0-270 GCF_001483705.2 Eufriesea mexicana
GATAGTGGAGAGTAGAACGCAGGAACCCATATAAACTCTGAGTATATCAGAAAGTACAAAGCGACCAAGACATAACCCAAACAAATAGAACATAACCAAACATGGCCTGAATAAACCCATCGTGCCGAGACGGCTACTGCTGTCATCCCCAGGGCGAAACCGGACGTACTAGAGCACAGAAGGGCGCAGAAGTCCACCGAACAGCAATGTGCTGCACAAAAGTTAAAGCAATCCTTACCAAACTTATCCTAACCCAAACTAACCGATCGC
>NW_016970098.1:0-375 GCF_001483705.2 Eufriesea mexicana
CGTCATTCCATACATCCATCCATCCATACGTCCACCCATCCATACATCCACCGATCCATACATACATACAACAATCCATCCACCCAACCACCCATTCATCCATACATACTTCAATACATATATCCATACATACACAAGTACATTCGTGCATACATATATCCATACACACATCGTTCCACTCATCCATCCATACATCCATACATACATCCATACAAACATACATACATACATCCATACAAGCGTACATACATGCATCCGTCCATCCATACACCCATACATCCATACATCCATACATCCATACATCCATACATTCACCCATCCAAACATCCATCGATCCATTCATCCATACAACAATCCAACCTTCCACCCATCCAT
>NW_016970099.1:0-978 GCF_001483705.2 Eufriesea mexicana
TGCAATAGCTATAGCAAACCAATGGAATATTTCTTCCATACTTATGCTGAAAAGTTTGCTCACCATGATATTATTTGAAAATGTCAATAGAATTGAACTTTTCTGACATATTCCATAGCAACGCAATGGCTATAGCAAACCAATAGAATCGTTCCTCCTTATTTATGCCGAAAAGCTTACACTCCGCCATATTTGTCGAAAATGTCAACAAAATTTATCTTTTCAGGCAGATTCTATTGCAATGCAATGGCTTTAGCAAACCAATAGAATCTTTCTTTCTTATATATGCCGAAACGTTTACACTCCGCGGTATTTGTCGAGAATGTCAATAAATTTGACATTTTCAGGCAGATTCCATTGCGATGCATTGCGATGCCATTTCTACAGGAAACCAATAGGATCCTCCTCCCTTATTAATGCAGAAATGATTGCTCACCACGATATTATTCGAAAATTTCAATAAAATAGGTCTTTCCCGGCACATTCAACTGCAATGCTGTGGCTATAGCAAACCAATAGTATCCTTCCACATTATTTACGCAGAAAAGGTAGCTCACCACGATATTGGTCGGATATGTCAATAGAATTGATCTTTTCAGTCTGATTCTATCGCAATGCAATGGCTACAGAAAACCTACATTATCCTTCCTCCTTATTTATGCAGAAAAGGTTTGTCACCGCGATATTAGTTGAAAATGTGAATAAAATTTGATTTTTCAATAAGATTCTACGCCAATGCAATGGTTATGGCAAAGCAATGGTATCTTTCCGCCTTATTTGCGCAGAAAAGCTTTCTCACCACAATATCAGTCGTAAATGTCAATAGAATTGCACTTTTCAGTCAGATTCTTTTGAAATGCAAAGTTTGTAGCAAACCAATAGCTTCTTTGTGCCTAATTTACGCAGAAAAGGTTGCTCACAACGATACTAGTCGAAAATTTCAATAAAATTGGGTATTTCAGCCATATCCTATTGCAA
>NW_016970100.1:0-828 GCF_001483705.2 Eufriesea mexicana
CCCAAGCCTGTGCCGAGCAAGCAGAGCATAGCAAAGCATAGCCTGACTCAACATAACCTGCCGAGGCCGCCATTTTTGCCCTCCCGAGAGCCAAGTAGGGTACACTTGCGCACAGCAGAGTGCAGAAATATGACGAACAGCAGTGTACAGCAACAAAGTTAAAGCTATCCTGTCAAATCGTAGCCATAACCAACCTAACCGAACGTAACATGGCTCAACGTAACCTACCGAGACCACTATTGGTGCCAATCCCAGAGCCAAACTGGACGCGCTAGGACAGAGTAGAGCGCAGAAATACAACGAATAGCTGTATTCAGCAGAATTTATATCTGTCCTGTCCAAATTTAGCCCACACCAACCTAATCGGACGTAAGCCGACTCAACGTAACGTGCCGATACCGGTATTTCTAGCATTTCCAGAGCCAAGCTGCAAACATTAAGGCACTCTAGGGAGAAGAAATCCTCCTAGTAGCAGGCCTTGGCACTAAAGACGAAGTTATGCTCTCGTTACATAGCCAACCGTGACATAATCAAGCATAACCCAGCTCAACCTAAGGTGCCGCGACCACTACTGATGGCCTACCCAGAGTTAGGCGCCACTCGTTAGTGGGGTGTAGAACCCAGAAATCCATATAGTCACAGTGTTTTTCAAAAAAGTCATAAAGCTACCCAAGCCTAACCCAAGCCAGCAAAACGTAGCCAAACATAGAATGATTCAACCTATTGAGCTGAGATAGCTATCGCTGCCCATCCCAGAGCCAAGCAGGACAGGCTGGAGCACAGTAGAGCGCAGAAATAAAACGAATAGCTGCGTGCAACACAAATGTT
>NW_016970101.1:0-207 GCF_001483705.2 Eufriesea mexicana
TATTGGCGTGCTATAGCAATTGCAATGCTATAGAATCTGGCTGGAAAATTGAATTTTATTGACCTTTTCGGCTAATATTGTGGACAACTATCTTTCTTGGATATATAAGGAGGAAAGATTCTACTGGCACGCTATAGTTATTGTACTGCTATAGAATCTGGTTGGAAAATTCATTTTTATTGACATTTTCGACTGCTATCGTGGTGA
>NW_016970102.1:0-242 GCF_001483705.2 Eufriesea mexicana
AGCGTCAATAATATTTAACTATCCAGCCAGATTCTATAGCATTTCAATATCTATATCACGCCATTAGTATCTATCGCCCTTATTTACGCACCAAAGTTAGCCCACCACGATATTAGTCGAAAATGTCAATTAAAATGAGTTTTCCAGCTATATTCTATAGCATTGTAATGGCCATTGGGCGCCAATTGAATATTTCATCCTCATTAATGCAATACAGTTGTTTCACCACGATATTAGTCGAA
>NW_016970103.1:0-253 GCF_001483705.2 Eufriesea mexicana
CTCGCCATTGGATTGAAGGCGATAGGCGATTTAATCGCTAACATATGGCAGCTTATAGATTTTTAATAGACGTATATTCTGGCATGAAGATGTCTGCACTTGCCATTGAATTGAAGGAGCTAGGCGATCTATTCACCAAGCTATAACCGATTATAGATTTTGAATAGACCTATTCTCTGGCAAGTAGATGACTGTACATGCCATTTGATTGAATGCGTTAGGGGATCTATTCACCAAGCTATAACAGGTTATA
>NW_016970103.1:444-717 GCF_001483705.2 Eufriesea mexicana
AATAGACCTATTCGCTGGCAAGTAGATGGCTGTACTTGCCAATGTTTTGAAGGCGTTAGACGATCTATTCACCAAGCTGTGGAAGGCTGTAGATTTTGAATAGACATATTCTCTGGCAAGTAGATGGCTGTACTTGCCATTGGCTAAATGCGTTAGGCGACCTATTCACGAAGCTATAACAGACTATAGACCTTCAATAGACCTATACTCTGGCAATTAGGTGGCTGTACCTGCCATTGTACTGAAGGCGTTAGGCGATCTATTCACCAAGCT
>NW_016970104.1:0-533 GCF_001483705.2 Eufriesea mexicana
AGCATTGCACGGCCATGGGAAGGCCGGCCATAGAGTTTTCGGCACGTTACGTTGGGTTAGGCTACGTTTGGTTAGGCTAGGTTGGGTTAGGTTACGTTGGGATATCTAAGTCTTTTGTGCGATAGACAGCAATGCGTTCGATTTTTGCGATCTACTCCGCTCTAGTACATTCTGCCTGGCTCTGGGGGATGAGCAGTAGTGTCCGCGGCACGTTAGGCTGAGTTAGGTTGCGCTAGGTTACGTTAAGTTTGGTTAGGGTAGGACAGGGTTGCTTTGACTTTCATGCTACACACTGCGATTCTATGGGTTCCTGCGCAGTACTATCCTCTCATATGCTCTGCATGGCTCTGGGGAAGGCAGGACTATACGTCTCGCCATGTTAGGTTTATTTATGTTACGTCTGGTAGCAGGTTAGTTTAGACTAAAATAGGATGGGGTAACATCGAGTTTTGAGCTATCCACTGCTATTCGATGGACTTCTGCGCTCTACTATGCTCTAACATGCTCTGCTTGGCTCTGAGGAGGCCAGCAAT
>NW_016970105.1:0-998 GCF_001483705.2 Eufriesea mexicana
AGTTGAGCGAAATTTCTGCCATCTACTGTGCTTTATTATGCTCGGCTTGTCACTGGGAAGGATTGCAGTAATGGTATCGGCACGTTATGTTGAGATGGGCTACGTTCGACTAAGTTAGGTTAGGTCAGGTTAGGTTAGCATATCTTCGACTTCTGTACCTTACACTGCAGTGCGCCGCATCTCTGCCCTCTACTGTGCTCTGGTAGATTCTGACTGTCCCTGTGGAAGTCAGCAATAGTGGTCTGGGCACGTTAGGTTCAGTTAGTTTGCGTCTGGCTCTGCTACGTTTGGATAGGTTGGACTAGGACAGCTCTGGCTTGTGCGCTGTATACTGCTATCCGGCTGTTTTGTGCGCTGTATACTGCTCTCCGGCTGTTTTGTGCGCTGTATACTGCTATCCGGCTGTTTTGTGCGCTGTGCATTGCTCTACAATGCTCTGCACGACACTGCGGAGGCCAGCAATAGAGGTCGACACACGAAAGATTGAATTAGGTGACGTTTGATCGTGTTGGGTTAGGTTGCGGCAGGGGATGATGGTTTCGACTTTTGTGCTTTACACTGCTATTCGGTGTATTTCCGCGCTTTACTGTGCTCTAATATGCTCTGCTTGTCTCTGAGGTGGCCAGCAATAGTGGTCTCGGCACATTAGGTTAATTTAGGCTACGTTTGGCTAAGTTATATTAGTTTGGGTTAGGTCGTCATAGCTTCGACATTCGTGGTATACACTGCTATTCGGCAGAGCTCCGCGTTCCACTGTGCTCTGGTCCGTTTTGCTTGGCACTGAGGAGGAATGAAGTAGTGGTCTCGTGCCATTAGATTTTGTTATCCTACGTTTGGTGTGGTTGGGTTGCGTCCGGTTAGGACAGGATACCCTAGACGTTTGTGCTATTCGCTGCTCTTTGTGGGCTTCCCGCGCACTACTGTTCTCTAGAGTGTTCTGCTAGGCTGTGGGAATCCAGCTATAGAGGTCACGGCACGTTAGGTTGTGTCAGGTTGGG
>NW_016970105.1:3105-5493 GCF_001483705.2 Eufriesea mexicana
GGGAAAGGATAGCTTTGTCTCTTGCGCTATAAACTCCTATACGGTTGATTTCTGCGCTCTACTGTGCTCTCATATGTCCTGCTTGGCACTCGAGGGGCCAGAAAGAGTGGTTTCAGCTCCATAGGTTTATATATTCTACGTTCGGTTGGGTTAGGTTACGCATGGTTAGGGTAGAATATCTCTGACGTTTGTGCTATACATTGCTGTTTGTTAGATGTCTGCGTTCTACTTGTCTCTGCTATACTCTGCTCGACTCTGGGGAGTCCAGCAGTAGTGGTCGTGTCAACATAGGTTGCGTCATGCTACGTCTGGTAATGTTACGACTGGCTAGGTGTGGGCAGGACATCTTTGGCTTTTGCGCTATTCGCCGCTATTCGGTTGATTCCTACGCTCTGCACTGCTCTCCTATAATCAGTGCGACTCTGGGGATGCCAGCAATAGTGGTCTCAGCATGTTAGGATAAGTTAGGTTACGTTTGGTTTGGTTATGTTAGCTTGCGTTAGGTTTGGATAGCTATATCTCTCGTGCTATATTCGAGTATTCTAGACTCGATCGCACCTCCCAACTCCTCGCGCGAGACCCCCAACTCGACGGAACATCCTACCAGTTCCGATCGCACTGCAACGGGTTGCACCCACCCCTCCGCCAGCGCCGGGAGGAGGGTGTCGATCTCCCGCCGCAGGAGTACGGGGTCCATACGCTCGGTCACGTGGGGCGCCCATGCCCTTAACTTCTACATTACTAATTTATAGGGGCGCCCCACGGGTCGCTTTGGAGCGTTGCGAAGAGCTCGTCCCATAGTCGAGATTTGGCTCTGTGGATCTCCCTCCGGAGATCGCCCACAGCGGACCGGTACTCGCGATAGGGGTGCGCGAAATCCTCGGCGGACACCGCGCTTCGTCGATGCCGCGCACAGGTGTACTGGCGCCGGGCGAGCACGCAGAGCTCCCTGAGCTGCACGTTTTCGGCCGACCACACGCGCGGCGTGTCACGTGGCGACGTCGCACGCGCGGGTCATTACCGCCCTTAGCCCCAAACCCCGCCTCGACGTTTTGCGCCCGACGGCCCCATCCGCCCAGGCGACGATTTGGACGGCCGCGGCTAAGAGGTCGCGGTCGTGGCGCCCTAGCGCCCATCGCGGCACGGTGGTGTGCTTCCCGCTGGGTGCTTCCAGACCGGTGCGTGGAGTAACGGCGTGCATCATGGTGATGTGCACGTGATCGCTATGCGTTTCCACCTCCACCGCCTCCCTCCAGCCGGTGACCCGCCGCACAGCTGCCGGCCTTGCGAACGACAAGTCCACGATGGACATGCCGTTCCACCGGACGCACGTGCTTATGGAAACCCGGTTGAGCGACCGGAGATCCAACTCTGAGGCCCAATCTTGAAGGGCATCGCCCCGAGCGTCTGTTCGCGAGGAACCCCACGCCACGGAGAGGGCGTTGAAGTCCCCCAGGACCAGAAACGGATGAGCCATGTGTCCACTAAGGAAACCTCCGAGCTACTCCAGGTACCACTCGCACGACGAGAGGCCGCGGTAGGGGGAGACATAGCACCCCACCACGGCTACGTCGTTCCTGGAGACCGCCACGTAACCCTCACCGCTGTGAAGCAGCGTTGGTGCGGGTGTCCACAGTGGTCCCATGGCGATGATCACAATGGAGCAGTCCCGAACCCCGAACCACCCGTCTTGATCGAGGATACGGTACGGCTGTGCGGTACAGCCAGCCCGACACCCATCTCGACGAGCGTCTCCAGGAGCAGATCCTGCGACGCCAGCGAGTGGTTCAGGATGGCTTGGAGCGCCATGGACGGCATGAAATTTAGGCCGTGTCCATGGCCTCCTCCTGGCCCCCATTCTTTCGGGCCAGCTGGGGGCCCGGTGCTCCGACGGTCAGCGGGCCCTTCGTAGCAGCATTCGCGGAGCCGGAATTCACGGACGCGGCTTTCCAATAGGCGCTCGCGGGCGCCGAGGCGGCGCGGCGTCTGCAGGCGCCTGGCGAGCCACGCATTTCGCCTTTGGCCCGCGTGGTGATGCCAGTGACGGCGGCCGCTTAATGATCGGGCCCTGCTTGCCGCCGCAATTCCTCTCGTCGAAACAGGGCATCGCTCCGGTCTTCGCGGCGGTCGCGGGAAGCGCTCGAGCGGAGCTCGTCCCCGGGGCGCGGCGCCCCGGCTTAACGCCGGCTATCTTCGGCGCAATCGCGGGCACTCTCGCCGGTAGTTCCGGGGCAGAGGCGGCCAGCCGCTGCGCTCGCGTCTCGCGCCTACCGATGTCGAGAGACCAGCTGGCCTCTGCGTCCTTCCCTGCTACGACCATGTCCGCGACCGGCGCCTTCGCCAAGGCGTCAACGGGCCCGCCAGGGGAAGCGCCCGCGACAGTGTTAG
>NW_016970106.1:0-752 GCF_001483705.2 Eufriesea mexicana
GATGTATGAATGTATGGCCGTATTTGCGTTAGGGATGTACGGATGTATGTATGCATGGATGTACGGATGTAAGAATATATGGATGTACGGAGGCATGTATATATGGATGTACGTATGGATGGATGAGTGCATGGGTGGACGGATTTATGGATGTATGGATGGATGGATGTATGGATGGATGTATGTGTGGGTGGCAGGGTATGTGGATGAATGGATGTATTGATGCACCGGTGTATGAATGCACGAATGTATGGTTGTATGAATGTATGTATGTATGGATGTATGAATGTATGGTTGTATGAATGGATGGATGTATATATGTATGGATGTATGGATTGATGGATGTATGGATGGACAGTGGCATGGGTGGATGGACTTATGGATGTATGGATGTATGAATGTATGGATGTATGGATGTATGGACGTATGCATGTATAGATGTATGTATGTGTGAATGTATTAATGAAAGAATGCATGGGTGTATGCATGTATGGATGTATGTATGTATGTATGTATGGTCGTATGGTTGTAAGAATTTATGGATGTACTGGTGTATGGATGTGTGGATGGATGGATATATGGATGGATAGAATTGTAAGAATTTATGGATGTACTGGTGTATGCATGTGTGGATGGATGGATATATGGATGGATAGATGTATGGCAAGATGTATGTTTGGATGGATGTGTGTATGGATGAATGGTTGTGTGGATGGACGGATGTATGTATGCATGGATGTATGGATGTAAGA
>NW_016970107.1:0-856 GCF_001483705.2 Eufriesea mexicana
AGCGAATGGCAGTGTATATCACAAAAGTCAGTGCTATCCTATCCTAACCTAACAAAACATAACACAACCAAACGCAGCATAACTCAGACTAACGTGCCGATACCACTATTTCTGGCCGCCAAAGCGCCAAGCAGAGCAAATTACAGCATAGTAGATGGTAGAAATCCACCGAATAGCAGTGTTTAGCACAAAAGTAAGAGCTCTCCTTGCCAAACCTAACCAAACGTAACATAAGCAGGCGTAACGTAACCCAAACTTTCGTGCCACAACCGCTATTGCCGGCATCGCGAAAGCTAAGCAGAGTATTGCAGAGCAATGTTGAACGCTGAAATCTTCAGAACAGCAGTATATACCACAAGAGTCATATCTATCCACATCTATCCTGACCAAACATATCCAAATCAGACTTAACAGAACATAACGTAGATCATCCTAACCTGTCGAAAGCACTATTTCTGGCGCTCACGGAGACGAGCAGAATGTGATACGGCACAGAAGAGCACAGAAGACCATAGAATGGCGGAGTGTGGCACAAAAGCCAAAGCCATCGAAACCAAACACAACGTAACGTAACCCAACCAAGCGTAGTCTCACTTAAATTGACGTACCGCGTCCTCTAGCCCTGGCATCCAGATAGTCGAGCAGGTTCTAATATGGCAATGTAGGGTGCAGCAGTCCACCGAATAGCAGTGCATAGCACATAAGTCTAAGCTATCCTGTCCTAACATGACCAAACGAAACGTAACCAAACGCAGCTTAACACAGACAAACATGCCGAGGCCAGTACTGCTGATCCCCCACAGCCAAGCTGGGTATACTAGGGCAGAGTGCAACGCAGAAAGCCACCTAATCGCAG
>NW_016970108.1:0-1317 GCF_001483705.2 Eufriesea mexicana
GAAGTTATTCACAGATAGTATAAGTCTAACATCAATTCTGTAATTATCAGCGTACATTGCCGCAACGGCTACAAATATTCACAAATTTTATTACATGGTACATGGTACATCCATTATCAGTGAGCTGTAGACGTTGGATTAACCTTTTCAATGATGTTTTAGATCCGGTGGGAATTCTAGAATGACAAAGGGCAGATCCGTTATAGCTCGAGCCACTAGCAGTTGACGAAAGCGTGCTGAGTGCAACCATCAGCAGAGTTCATAAGACGTTGGACTAATTTCTTCACTGACAATAATGAGAATAATAAATATATAGTACGGTTAATGATGGAAATATATACAAATGACAGTGCGGTAATTAGTACGTCAATCAACATTGCCCTGCATCCCTTTTACTCATCCGTTCTAACATTATCATTTATATTCTATAGCATCTGTAGAATAACAAAAGACAGTTCCGTTACAGCTCGAGATATTAGAAGTTGACGAAGCAGGTCTGAGCACAGCCATCATCACAGTACTAAGCATTTGGACCTATTTCTACACCGATAATGTAAATTTAGCAGCAATTCTAAAATAATTAATGTATATTGCGGTTACGGCTAGAGACATTTACAATTGACAATGCGATAGCTTCATCATTCGCAAATACAGCACTGTAGCCGTTGGATTAGTCAACGCATACATCAGTTGCGGCTAGAGGTATTTCCAATACCAATTATGGTAGTCGGTACATCCACCAATAGTATATTTTAAACACTGGATTTTTCTGCACAATACTGCTTTATATCCTATTGCACTTCTAGGATGACAACGGACTCACACCTTGTCGCCCGAGACATTAACAAATTCCGAAACAGTGCCGAGTACTGCCATCATCACAATATTATAGCCGCTGTACGAATTTGCGCACTAATTATTTAAATTGAAATGTAACTCTTGAATGATCATTGTGTAGTACGGTCACGAGTAGAGATATTTACAAATGACCGTACGGTACGGAGTACATTCGTCAACAGTGCACTGAAGACGATGGATTCACCTCTTAAGTAAAGATTTAGGTGCATAGCAATCCTAGATTGACGAGTGACGTATCCGTTTTAGCTCGAGATAGGTACAATTGACGAAACAGTACTGAGTACTTTCGTTGTCACAGTACTTTACCTGTTGTAACAATTTGTTCGCTGATATATCAAATGTTTCAGCAATTCTGGAGTGATCAGTTTATAGTATGGTTATGGTTAGAGAAATTTCCTATTGACACTGTAGTTCTTATTACACCTGCCAGCAGAGCAAAGTAGCCGTTGCATTAATCAG
>NW_016970109.1:0-280 GCF_001483705.2 Eufriesea mexicana
CAGGATGCCTCCAATAACGGTTGGGTCACGTCAGGTTGAGTTAGGTTACGTTTGGTTATGTTACCTTACGTTAAGTTCCGTAAGGGCAGCTTTGACTTTTGTGCTTTGCACTGATGTTCCGTGTTTTTCTGCGATCTACTGCGATCTAATACGCCCAGCGTTGCTCTGAGGGGGGCAGCAATAGTGGCCTTGGCACATTAAGTTGTGTTTGGCTACGTTTGTATAAGTTATGCTTTCCTGGGTTAGGTGCGCATAGCTTTTACTTTCGTGGTATACACTG
>NW_016970110.1:0-462 GCF_001483705.2 Eufriesea mexicana
TACATTGTCCTAATATGTTCCTCTTGGCTGTGGGGAGGGCAGCGATAGTAGTCGCAGCACGATTGGTTGTCCTAGGATACGATTGGTAAGGTTAGGCCTGGATAGCTTCCACTTTTGTGCTGTGCAATGCTATTCGGAGGATTCCTGCCCTCTATTGAGATCTAGTGTGCTCCGCTTTGCTCTGTGGAGGCCAGAAATTGTGTCTGCGGCGCGTTAGTTTGCGTTCGGGTAGGTTTGGATAGTTTATGGGAGCTACGACTTTTGTGCTGTACACTGCAATGCGGTGTACCTCTGTGCTCTGTTCTCTCCAACTATGTTCTGCTAGACTTTGCGGCGGCCAGCCATGCTGTTCGCGGCAGGTTAGCTTAAGTTAGATTACGTTTGGTTATGTTAGGTTATGTCTGGTAAGGATAGTATATCTTTGACTTTTGTACTTTACACTGCAGTGCGGCGCATTTATGC
>NW_016970111.1:0-555 GCF_001483705.2 Eufriesea mexicana
GTCATTGCAATGCTCTAGAATCTGTCTGGAAAATTAAATTTTATTGACATTATCGACTACTATCGTGGCGACCTTACCTTCTTGCAAACATAAGGAGGAAATATTCTACCGGCGTGCTATGGCCATTGCTGTGCTATAGAATCTGGCTGGAAGATACATTTTTATTGACATTTTAGACTACTATCGTGGTGAAATCGCCGTATTGCATAAATAAGGATGAAATAGTCTTTTGGCCGCGCTATGGCCATAATAATGCTAGAGAATCTGGCTGGAAAATTTAATTTTATTGAAATTTTCGACTAGTATCGTGTTGACCTAACTTTCTTGCAGATATAAGGAGGGAAGATTCTACTGGCGTGCTATAGCCATTGCAATGCTATAAAATCTGTCTGGAAAATTCAATTTTATTGATATTTTCGTCTAATATCGTGGTGAGCTACCTTTATTGCATAAATAAAGAGGAAAGATTCTATTGGCGCTCTGTAGCCAATACAATTCCATAGAATCTGCCTGGAAAATTCAATTTTAAAGACGTTTTCGACTAATATCGTGGTG
>NW_016970112.1:0-214 GCF_001483705.2 Eufriesea mexicana
ATTCTATTGGCGTGCTATAGGCATTGCAATGCAATAGAATCTTCCTGGAAAATTCAATTTCATGGACATTTTCGACTAATTCCGTGTTGAGCTAACTTCCTTGCATAGGTAAGGAGGGAAGATACTATTGGCGTGCTGTAGGCTTTGCAATGCTATAGAATCTTGCTGGAAAGTTCAATATCATTGACAATTTCGAGTATTATCGTGGTGAGCT
>NW_016970112.1:318-650 GCF_001483705.2 Eufriesea mexicana
ATATCGTGGTGAGATGACATTCTCGCATAAAAAAGGATGAATGATTCTATTGGCTTGCTATAGCCTTCGCAATGCTATAGATTCTGGGCGGAATATTCAATCTTATTGACACTTTAGGCTAATGTCGTGGTGAGTTAACTTTCTCGCATTTATAAGGTGGAAGGATTCCATTGACGTGCTATAGGCTTTGCAATGCTATAGAATATGGCTGGAAAGTTCAATACTATTATCAGTTTCGACTGCTATCGTGGTGAGGTGTCTTTTATGCATAAATAAGCAGGTTAGATCCTATTGGCGTGCTATAGACATTGCAGTGATGAAGACTGTGGTTG
>NW_016970113.1:0-467 GCF_001483705.2 Eufriesea mexicana
CCATTGCAATGCAGTAGAAACTGGATGGAAAGCTCAATTTTATTGACATTTTTGACTAATATCGTGGCGAGATAACTATCCTGCACAAATAAGGAGGAAAGATTCTATTGGTGTGCTATAGCCATTGCATTGCTGTAGAATCTGTCTGCAAAATTCAATTTTATTGACATTTTTGACTAATATCGTGGCGAGATAACTATCCTGCACAAATAAGGAGGAAAGATTCTATTGGTGTGCTATAGCCATTGCAATGATATAGAATGTGCCAGGCAGATTCAATTTATTGACATTTTCGGCTAATATCGAGATGAGCTATCTTTCTTGCATAAATAAGGAGGAAAGATGCTATTGGCATGCTATAGCCATTTCAATACGATAGAATCTGGCTGGAAAGTTCAGTATTAATGACAGTTTCGACTATTATCGTGGTGAGCTATCTTTCTTGCGTAAATAAGGAGGAGAGATTC
>NW_016970114.1:0-949 GCF_001483705.2 Eufriesea mexicana
CGCCATTGGTGGCCTCCGCAGAGCCAAGCAGAGCATATTAGGGCAATGTAGAGCGCAGATGTCGACCGAAAAGCTATGCATGGCATGAAGGTCATAGCATCCTTATCCTATTCAAACCAAACGCAACATAACCAAACGAAACCTGACTCAACCCAATGTGCCGAGACCATTACTGCTACTCTTCTCAGAGACAAGTAGAACATACTAGAGCATAGTCGAGCGCTCAAATCCACCGAATTGCTGTGCATAGCACAAAGGTTGGAGGTACCCTAACCGAACGTATCCTAACCTAACGTACCCAAACGTAGCCTGACTCAACACAAGGGCACGAGACCGCTATTACTGGGTTCCACAATTTACAGTAGGGCAACGGAGGAAGTAGAAATCGAGCGAAGAGCAGTGTATAGCGCAAAAGTCCGAGCTGTCCTCTCCTAACCTCTCCGAATGTAATACAACCAAACGCATCCTAGCTTAAGCTTACGTGCCGAGGCAAATATTGCTGGCCTCCCCAGAGCCAGGCAGAATATACTAGAGGACGGTATATACCAGAGAGCCTCCAAATAGCACTGTATAGCACGCAAGAAGAAGGTATCCTAACCAAGCCAGGCCAATTACTACCTAACCAAACGTAGAAGAACTCCGCCTGACGAGCGGAGTCCACCATTGCTGGCAGCCCCATCGCCAAGCAGAACATATTGGAAGTGCGTCGAGAGCAGAAGTCCATGAAATGGCAATGTAGTGCAGGAAAGTCAAAGCAATCCTGACCAAACCCTGACTAACCTAACATAATCAAGCGTAACCTAACTAAACCCAGCGTGCCGTGACCGCTATTGCTGTCCTCCCGAGAGTCGAGCAGAATATACTAGAGCAGAGTGGAGCGCATTAATCCGCTGTATAACAGCGTATAGTACACAAGTCAAAGCCAATCGTACCAAACTTAGAGTAACTT
>NW_016970115.1:0-1223 GCF_001483705.2 Eufriesea mexicana
ATGGGTTTCTGCGTTCTACTCTCCACTAACGTGTTCTGCTTCGCTCTGGCGAGGACAGCGTTACAGGTGGCGGCACGTTTGATTGACCTACGGTTCGTTGGGTTATGTTACGTTAGGTTACGTTAGGAGAAGGTGGCTCTGACTTTAGCTCTATAGTCTGCCATTAGGTGCACGCCTGCGCCCTACAGTGCTCTAATATTTTCAGCTTGGCTCTGGGGATGCCAGCGATGGTGGCATTGGCACGTTATGTCGAGTCAAGTTACGTTCGGATAGGTTGGGTTAGGCTAAGTTTGAATAACATAGGTATAACTCCGGTGCTGTACACTGCTATGTGGTAGACTGATCGCACCATTGGGTTCTAGTATGTCCTGCTCGCCTCTGGGAACGCCAGCGATAGTGGTCTCGGCACGTTATGTTGACTCATGTAACGTTCGGTTAGGTTGAGTTAGGCCAAGTTTTTTCAGGATAACTCTAACTTTTGTTGTGTGCACCGCTTTTCGGTTGATTTCTGCTCTATACTATGCTCTAGTATGCCCTGCATGACTCTGGGGAGGGCAGCAATAGCGGTCTCTTGGCATTAGGTTGAGTCATGTTATGTCTGGCTATGTTCTGTTGGTTTGGGTTAGGTATGAGTAGCTCTTACTTTCCTGATGTACACTGCGATTCTATGGATATCTCCTTTCTACTCTCCACTAATATGTTCTGCTTGGCTCTGGGAACGCCAGCGATAGCGGTCTAGGCACGTTAGGTTGAGTTACGTTGCGTTCGGTTTTGTTACGTTTAACTCGGTTAGGAGTGGTTAGCTTTGACTTTAGTGCTGTAGCCTGCTATTTTGACGGTTCCTGCGCAACACAGTGCTCTAGTATTTTGAACTTGACTCTGAGAATGCTAGCAATAGTGGTCACGGCACATTATGCTGTGCCAGGTCATGTTCGCCTACATTGGCTTCGGCTAAGCTTGTTCAGGGTATCTTTCACTGTTGTGCTGTACACTGCTATTCGTCGGATTTCTGCGATCTACTCTACTCTAGTGCGTCCTGCTTGGCTGCGGGGAGAGCAATAATAGCGGTCTCGGAATGTTAGGTTCAGCTAGGGTAGGTGTGGCTGTGTTCCGTTGGTTCGGGTTAAGTTTGCATAGCTTTCACTTTTCTGATCTGCACCACGGTCCTATCGATTTCTGCGTTCTATTATCCACTAATATGATCTGCTTGGATCTGGTGAAGC
>NW_016970116.1:0-1354 GCF_001483705.2 Eufriesea mexicana
CCGAATAACAGTGCATAGCACAGAAGTCAATACCATCATAACCAAACTTAACCTAACCTTACCAAACCGAACTTTTCTCTACACATCGGAACATGCCAAGACCACACTTGCTTGCTTCCACAGAGACAAGCGGATGCAAATAGAGCAACGCAGATCTCAGACATCGACCGAATACCAGTGCACAGCACAAAAGACAGGACTATTCCAACAAACCTTGACCAAGCCCAACCAAACGAAGCGGAACCGAACTCAACCAAACGTGCCAGGACAATCATTGCCGACATCACCACAGACAAGCAGGGGCTAGTAGAGCAATGAAGAGCGCAGTTATCGTCCGAAGAGCAGTGTATAGCACAAAAGTCATAGCCATCATGTGATAACCTGACAAAACGTAACACAACAAAGCGAACGTAACTTAATCTAACGTGCCTACACCACAATTGCTGACCTCCACAATGCAAAGAAGAACATATTAGAGTATTGTAGAGCGCAGAATTCCACGGAATAGCGGTGTAGAGCACAAACGGTTAAGCCATCATCTCCTAACCTAACGTAGTCAAACGTAAAATAGCTCAATATAGCGCTCCGCGGACACTATGTCTGGCCTCCCCAGATTCGAGCAGAATATAGTAGAGCACAGTATAGCGCAGTATTCCACCGAAAAACGGATAATAACAAGAAAGTTAAAACCTTCCAAACCTAGCCCAAACTAACATAAAGTAACCAAACATGGCCTAACTTAAACTAACGTGCCGAGACCACTACTGCTGGCCTCTATATAGACGAGCAGGGTATAGTAGAGCAACGTGTAGCGCAGAAGTCCACCAGACAGCAGTGTGTAGCACAAAAGTCAAAGCTACCCTGTCCCAACCTAGCAAAACGTAACATGGCCGAACGTGACATAACTCAACGTAACGGGCCGAGACCGCCATTACTGGCCTTCAAGAAGCCGAGCAGAATATACTAGAGCACAGCAGAGCGTAGAAACCCATCGTGTAGCAGTGTATAGCACAAACGCAGAAGCCATCCTAACAAAACTTAGCCAACCCTAACCAAGCCAATAGTAACTGAACTCAGCCAAACGTACCGCCGCCGCAACTGCTAGCCTGCAAAGAGCGAAGCAGGACATATTAGATCACAGCAGAGCGCAGAAATCAACCGTATTCCTGTGTAGAGCACAAAGGTCAAATCTATCCTATTCTATCCTGACCAAACGTAACGTAACTAAGTGTAGCGTAACTCATCCTGGCGCGCGAGACCATCATTGCTGCCATCCCCACAGCAAAGTAGGATACGATAGAGGAGGGTAGAGCGCAGAAAGCCACCAAATAGCAATGTATATCACAGAAGTCAA
>NW_016970117.1:0-1347 GCF_001483705.2 Eufriesea mexicana
GAAGGATCATCGGACAAGTTGGACCTACCCTTGCGGGAAGCAGCTCACTTGGCCGTGGCTCCGAGTTGTCTAGCATCCCGCAGCCTCGTTACCAGCGGGGGCCACGTGGAGGTGGATCTGCCAGCATTCGCTCGGTCCCAGCAGGATGGCGTGTGCCGATATACCTGCACCGTCCCGGTATCCGTCTCTGGATACCGCCTGCGGTGACGGTCACAGGCGCCTTACCTCCCTTCCCTTGCTGTTGTTTCCTCCGGTGCTTTTCGTGGTCAACCTGTTTGGCCATCTTCTTCGTATGTCCAAGTTGGCTGCTTCCTCCTTAGCAGCGGTTGGTCCTGTTCCGGTTGGGTCCTGCTTGTGCCAGCCTCGTGCTTCTTCTTGGTCCACTGCTTCTAATTGCTTCTTCTTCTTCCTCACCGCATCTTCTCCCTCCGCCACCACGATTTCCTCTTAATGCCATTTCTTCTCCTTGGCGGAGAGTACGTCGCGAGCGAACTTCATAAAGTGACGAAACGCCCTTCTCGACGTGAGGATATGACTTTCGACTGGCCACCTGAATCTGTGGCCGTCGAGTCCCTCTTTCAGTGCGCGCCGGCTTTCACCATAGAGTGGGCACTCCTCTATGATGTGCCTCAGCGTTTCTTCTTCTCCGCAGTCGCACAGTTCCGTATCGCTGCAGCCAAAGTACTTCAGTTTGCTATGGAAATCTCCGTGGCCTCTGAGGAACTGTGTGACGTAGTGGTCCACGTGGAGTACGAGAGTCAAAGCTATCTTAACCAAAATCAACATAACCTAATGAAACAAAATGTAACCTAACACAAGCTAACGTGCCACGACCGCCGCTGATCGCCTCCGCATAGCAGAGCGGAGTATATTAGAGCAATGTAGCGAGCGGAAATGCACGGAACAGCAGTGTATGACACAAAAGTCAAAGAAGTCCTAACCACACATTCCTAACCTGACACAAAGATACGTAGCTTAACACTACATAAAGCGCCGAGACCACTATTACTGGTCACCATCGAGCCAAGCGGAGCACATTAGAGCGCAATGGAGCGCAGCAATCCGCAGATAGCAGTATATAGCACAAAAGTCTAAACGATCCTATCCTAACCTCACCAAACGTAGCACATCGAAACGCAGCATAGCTCAACTTAACCTAGTCGAAGCTACCTTATCCTAACGTAACAAAAACTTAACACAACCGAACGTAGCCTAACTCAGACTAACGGGCCGAGACCACTAAGCAGAGAATACTAGAGCGCAGCAGAGCTCTGAAGTCAACCCAATAGCAGTGCAATGCACAGAAGTCGGATCTAACCTCTCCTAACCAAACCAAACGTAACATAA
>NW_016970118.1:0-4923 GCF_001483705.2 Eufriesea mexicana
CATAATATACTTGAGCACAGTAGAACGCAGAAATCCACCGAATAAAAGTGTATGACGCAAAATCCAAATCTATCATCTACAAACATAACCCACCGAAACGTGCACAAACTTAACATAACACAACCTAAGTAGACGCAACTGCTATTGCTGGCCTTCCCAGTGTCGAACGGAGGACAGTAGAGCGCAGCAATCCGCAGCATAGTAGTGCATAGCACAAAAGTCAGATCTACCCTTTCATAAGCTAGCCGAACGTAACATAATCAAACGTTGCCTAACTCAAACTAACGTGCGGCGGCCACTATTGCTGCCCTCCTGAGTTTCAAGCAGAGCATATTAGGGGAGGGTAGATTGCAGAAGTCCATGGAGTCGCAGTTTGCAGCGGAAAAGGCTAAGATAGCCAATCCTAACAAAGGCTAACGTAACGTAACGAAATGTATCTTAACTAACATAATACACTGTGACCACCATTACTGGCAACCCTAGAGCCAAGCAGATCATAGTAGGGCACAGTATAGCGGAGAAGTCCACCGAATAGCAGTATAGAGTACAAAATTCATTGGTATCCTCCCCCGACCTACCCATGCGTAGTATAACCAAACGTAGCAGAAATCATACTATCGTCCTGGGACTTCAATTACTGGCCACCTCAGAGTCGAGTAGAGTATAGTACAGAAATGTGGATGGTAGTAATCCACCGAAAAGGAGTGTACAGCACAAGGGTCAAAGCTAGCCCCTTCTAACCTAACCAATCGTAACGTAGCCAAGCATTGCCTAACACAACCTTGCGTGACGCGACCACCATTGCCGGCTGCCCTAGGGCCAAGCAGAACATATTAGAGGAGAGTGGATAGCAGAAACCAATAGAATCTCAGCGTGCAGCGGAAAAGTCGAAACTACACGAACCAAACCATATCTAACATAACCTAACCAAGCCTAGCCTATCTCCACGTAACTTGGCGATACCCCTATTATTGGCCTGACCAGACACAAGCAGAACATACTAGAGAACAGCAGGGCGCAGAAATCCACCGCATTTCTGTGTACGGCACAAATGTCGGAGATGACCGTTAAACAAACTTAACCAAACCTAACCAAACGTAACACAATTCGACATAACGCGCGCCGGTCACTGTTTCCAGACACCGCAGAGCAAGGCAGTGCATATTTGATCACGGTAGATCGCAGAAATCCACCGAACAGCAGTTTGTAGCGCAGAGGTCAAAGCTATCCATGCCAAACCTAACTAAACTTCACATAACCAAACATATCCTAACCCAAGCCAACGTGCCCAGACCACTATTAATGATTTCAACAGAGCCAGCCAGAATACACTATAGCACTGTAGAGTGCAGAAATCCACCGCGCAGCAGCGTTTATCACGAAAGTCGATGCTATGCATGCCTAACCTAAAGAAATTTGGCCTAACCAAACATAGCCTAAATGAACGCAACGTTCCGAACCCATAATTGCTGGCCTCCTCAGAGCCAAGCAGAGCATATTAGGGCAGGCTAGAGAGCAGAAAACCACAGAATAGCATTGCATAGCACAAAAGTCAAAGATATCCTTCCTTATGCTATGTCAACCTATCCCGACCGAACGTAACATAACTCATCCAAACGCTCCAAGCACACTGTTGTTGGCCTTCCCAGAGCCAAGCAGAGTATTTTAGAGCACAGTATAGCAAAGAAGTCCAACGCGTAGCAGTATATAGCACAAAAGTCAATGCCGTCCTCTCCTCGCCCAACCAAACGTAACGACCAAACGCGGCGAAAATCAAACTAACGCGCCGGGACCACCATTACTGGCATCCCTAGGGACGAGCAGAGTATACTGGAACAAAGTAGAGGGTAGAAGTCCACCGACGAGCTGTGTATAGCACAATAATCGAAGATATGCTGACCAAACCTGACTTAACCTAACCTAACTAAACGTAGACGAAACCAACGTAGTGTGCCTATACCGCCCTTGCTGGCCCTCCTGTAGCCGTGCTGACCATATTAGAGCACAGCATAGTGCAGAAATCCGCCGAATGGCATTGTATGTCACAAAGGTCAAAGCTTGCCCCTCCTCACCCAACCAAACGTAACATGAACAAACGTAACCTGACTCAATCGATCGTGACGCGACACCTACTGCTGGGCTGCCCATAGCCAAGCAGAACAGATTAGAGCAGAGTAGATCGCAGAAATTCAGCGAATAGCAGTGTATAGCGCAAATGTCAGAGATAACCTAGCCTAACCTAACCAAACGTAACATATCCAAACGTAATCTATCCCCTCCTAACGTGGCAACACCACTATTGCCGACTTCCACATAGCCTACCAGAATACACTAGAGTAGCGTCTAGCGCAGAAGTCCTCCGCACTGCAGCGTAGAGCTCAAAAGTCAAAGATATCCTAACCTATCCCGACCTAACCTAATCTAATCGAGCGCAGAATAACACAACACAAAGTGCCGAAACCAGTGTTGCGGTCTTTGCCAAAGCCAAACTAATCATATCTAATCCCAGTGGAGCGCAGAAGTCCACCGAATAGCAGTTTATGCCAAGAAAGTTAGAGAAATCAGAACCTAGCCAAAGCTAGCTTAAGGTAACCAAACGTAGCATAACTAAAACTAACGGGCCGAGACCGCTATTACTGCCCCCCCCCTTCCCCGAGTCGAGCATAGCATTGAAGTGCGACGCAGAGAGAAGGTATCCAACGAAGAGCAGTATATAGCACAAACGTCACAGCCAACCTAACCAATCATAAGCTACACTAACCGAACCAAGCGTAACCTAACCTTACCAAACGTGCCGCCAACACTATTGCTGGTCACCACAGAGCGAGGCAGAACACACTGGTGCATAGTAGAGCTCAGAAGTCAACCGTACAGCAGTAAACGTAGCAAAAGTCGGAGCTGCCCTATCGTACCATGACCAAACGGGACGTAACCAAACGTAACATAACCATTCCTGACATGCCGACACCACCTTCGCTGACCTCCCCAGAGACAAGTAGAACTTATTAGTGAAGAGTAGAGCGCAGAAATCCATAGAATCGTAGTGCATTGCAAAATAGTCGATGTGACACTATCCTAACATAACCATACGTAACCCAACCGAACGTTGCTTAACTCACCCTAACTAGCCGTCACCATTATTGCTAGCCTCCCCAGGGCCAAGCAGAATATACTAGTGCACAGCAGAGCGCCGTGGTCTGAAGCATTGCACTGTATAGCAAGTCAAAGTTATCCCATCCTAACGTAACCAAACGTAACCTAACCACTCCTAACGTGCCGAGACCACCATTGATGCTCTCCTCTGTGCCAAACAGAACATGTAAGAGGAGAGTAGAGCCCACAAGTCCATAGAATCGCAGTGTATGGCTGAAAAGTCGAAGTCACCCATGCCCATCCCAAACAAATATAACCTAACCAAACGAAGCCTAGCTCAATGTAGCGAGCCGCAGACAATATTGCTGGACTCCCCAGGGCCAAGCAGAATGTAGTAAAGATGACCAGAGCGCAGAAGTGCACCGAACAGAAGTCCATAGCACAAAGGAACAATATATCCTATAATAACATATCCAAACGTAATATAAGCGAACGTAACCTAACTAAACCTAACGTGCCGAGACCACTATTGCTTGTCTCCCCAGAGTCGAGTAGAGTATAGTAGAGCAGTGGAGAGGGCAGTAATCAACGGAAAAGCCGCGTATAGCGGAAAAGTCCAAGTACCCCTATCCGAACATAGCCAAACGTAACATAACCAGACGTTACCTAACTAAAACTAACGCCACTACACCACAATTGCTGACCTCCCCAGAGGCAAGCTGAATATACTAGAATACAGTAGAAGGCAGAAATTCGCCGCGTTGAAGTGTAAAGCATAAAAGTAGGAGATATCCTAACATAACCTGGCATAGCCAAACCTTACCAAACGTAACCAAGCCCAACCTAAAGTGCTAAGCCAACTATTGGTGAACACCCCATTGCCAAGCAGGGCATATCAGGGAACAGTAGATGGCAGCTGTCCATAGAATCGCAGTTCACAGCACAGTAGTCGAAGATACCCCGACCTAACGTAGCCAAAGGTAACACGGCCAAACGAAGCCTAACAGGACCTATCGCGCCAAGCCCTCGATTTCTGACCTCCACAGAGTCCGCCAGAGCGTAGTAGAGCAGAGTATATCGCAGAAAGCCACAAAACAGCAATTTCTAGCAGAATAGTCGAAGACATCGGAACCTAACAAGACCTAGCCTAACCTAACCAAACGTAATCTAACTCAGCCTAACCTATTATCGTATTTCAACCTAACGCGCTGAGACCACTATTACTGGCTTCCCCAAAGTCAAGCAGAACATACTAGATCGCAGTAGAGCGTAGAAATCCACCGAGTAACATTGTATACCTCGAGAGTCAAATCTATCCAAACCTAACCCAAACTAGCTTAACGTAACCGAACGTACCATAACTGAAGCTATCGGGCCGATACCGCTATTACTGTCCTTCACGGGGTCGTGCAGAGTATAGTCGAGCAACGAACAATGCAGGAGCCCACCGAATGGCAGTGTACTGCAAAAAAGTCAAAGCTGTCCTAATCAAATATTTCCAGTCATAGCACAGCCAAACGTAACATAGCACAACCTATCGTACTCCGGCCACTATAGCTGGCCTCCACAGAGTCGAACAAAAGTCAGTGGAGGACAGTAGGTCGCAGAAGGCCGTAGAAACGCAGTGTGCAGCACAAAGGTCATATCTATCCAGACATAACCCAAGATAACATAACCTAACCAAACGTAACATGACTCAACGTAACGTACCACGGTCACCATTGCTCGCATCCCATGAGTCGAGCAGAGTATAATAGAGCAATGTACTGCGCAGAAATCCACCGCACTGCAGTGAATAGCACAAAAGCCGTAGATATCCTAACATAACCT
>NW_016970119.1:0-301 GCF_001483705.2 Eufriesea mexicana
TGTATGGTTTGGATATATTTGACTTTTTCGTTTTAGACTGCAATGAGGTAGATGTCTGCGCGATATTGTGCTCCAGAACCTTCTGCTTGTCTCCGTGAAGGCAAGAAATATTAGTGTGGTCGTGTTACGTTGAGCTGTGCTACGTTTGTGTATGTCACGATTGCCTTGGTTAGGATAGGCTACTCCATTTTTGTGCTATAAGCTGCTATTCGGTGGATTCCTGGGCTCTACATTGCTGTACTATACTCTGCTCGACTCTGGGGAGGCGAGCAGTAGTGGCCGTGGCACGTTAGCTTGACTC
>NW_016970120.1:0-557 GCF_001483705.2 Eufriesea mexicana
CGCGACCAACATTGCTGTCGTCCCCAGGGACAAGCAGATTGCGATGGGGCACATTAGAGTGCAAAAGTCCATAGAATAGCAGCGTTCAGCACAAAAGTCAAAGCTGTAAGGACCAGAGCCGTCCTAACCAAACCTATTCAAACGTAATATAACTCAACCTATCGTGCGGTGACCAGTATTGCTGGCATCCACAGAGCCAAGCTGGACATATTAGAGTACAGGAGTGCGCCGAAATCCATACGTCGCAGGGTATAGCAGAAGAGACATTGCTACCCAAATCTGACGCAGACGAACACAACCTAGAAGCGAAGCATAGCTTAACGTATCTTGACACGACCACCATTGCTAGACGCCCAGGGCCAAGAAGAACGTACTATAGCACAGTAGAATGCTGAAGTCCTTCGAAGACCTGTGTATAGCACAAAAGTCAACGCCATCATAGCCAAACATATCCTAACCTATGGTAAACAAATGTAACATAACACAACCAAACGTGCCACGACCGCTATTGCTGGCATCCCGCGATTCGAGCAGAGTTTAGTAGAGCATTGTAGAGC
>NW_016970121.1:0-537 GCF_001483705.2 Eufriesea mexicana
GCATAGTAGAGCAAAGAAATCCACCGCATAGCAGTATTTAGCTCAAAAGATATAGCTATCCTCTCGTAACCTAACCAAACATAACACAACCAAACGTAACCTAACTCAATCTAACTTGCTTAAATCACAGTTGCTGACATGCAGAGAGCCAACCAGGATACACTAAAGCACAGTAGAGCCCAGAGATCCACCGCAATGCAGAGTGAAGCACAAAGATCAAACATATCGTAACCTATCCTAACCTAACCGTACCTAACATAACCTAACATAACCTAACCTAACCCGACTCAACCTAACGCGCTGCGGCCACAATTTCTGGCCTTCCCAGAACAAAGCAGGGCATACTTGACCAGAGTAGTGTGCAGAAATGCACTGAATAGGAGTATGTAGCTCAAACGTCGAAGCTATCCTTGCCTAACACAAACAATCATTCCACACCTAAGCGTAAACTAATTTCACCTAACCAACCAACACTACTATAGCTGTCCTCCACAGAGCCAAGCGGAATATGCTAGAGCACGGTAGAGGAAAGGAATC
>NW_016970122.1:0-308 GCF_001483705.2 Eufriesea mexicana
GATGGGTGGATGGATGTATGGATGGATAGATGTATGGATCGATCGATATATGGATGGGTGGTTATATAGATGGATGAATGTATGGTTGGATGGGTGTATGGATGGATGGATGTATGGATTGATGGACGTATGGATGGATGCACGTATGGATGGATTGAGGTATGGATGGTCGGATGTACGGAGGAATGGATGTACGGAAGAATGGATGTATGGATGAATTAAGGTATGGATGTATGTATGGATGGAAGTATGGATGTATGAATGGATGGATGTATATATGTATGGATGTATGGATTGTTGGATGTATG
>NW_016970123.1:0-876 GCF_001483705.2 Eufriesea mexicana
TAGCTCACCACGATATTAGTCGAAAATGTCAATAAAATTGAATTTTCCAGTCAGATCCTACATCATTGCAATGGCTACAGCATGCCAACAGAATCTATTCTCCATATTTATGCAATATAATTAGCTCACAACGATATGAGTCGAACACGTCAATATAAATGCTTTTTCCAGTCACATTCTATAGCATTGCAATGGCTATCGCATGCCAATAGAATCTTTTCTCCATATTTATGCAATAAAATTAGCTCACCTCGATATTAGTCGAAAATGTCAATAAAATTGAATCTTCCAGTCAGATTCTATAGCATTGCAATGGCTATCGCATGCCAATAGAATCTTTTCTCCATATTTATGCAATAAAATTAGCTCACCTCGATATTAGTCGAAAATGTCAATAAAATTGAATCTTCCAGTCAGATTCTATAGCATTGCAATGGCTATCGCATGCCAAAAGAATCTTTCCTCCTCATTTATGCAGGAAAATTAGCTCACCACAATATTAGTCCAAAATGCCAATAAAATTGAATTTTACAGCCAGATACTGTAGCAATGCAATGGCTATAGCACGGCAATAGATACTTTCCTCGATGTTTATGCACGTAAGTTAGCTCACCACGATATGAGTGGAAAAATGTGAATGAAATTGAATTTTCCAGACAGATTATACTGCATTGCAACGGCTATAGCACTCCAGAAGTATCGTTCCTCCTTATTTATGCATGGTAGTTTGCTCACCTCGATATTAATGGAAAATGTTAATAGGTTCGCATTTTCCAACCACTATATATACCATTGCAATGGCTACAGCACGCAAATGATGTCTTCCCTGCTTATTTATTCAATAAAATTAGCTCACCACGATATTAGTCGAAAATG
>NW_016970124.1:0-566 GCF_001483705.2 Eufriesea mexicana
AACCCACCGCATTGCAGTGAATAGCAGCGAAGTCAAAGATGCCCGAGCCTAACCTGACCTAACCTAACGTAACCAAACGTAACATATCCCAACTTAACGTGCCGAGATAACGATCACTGTCCTCCCAGGAGACAAGCAGAAAATATTAGAACAGAGTAGGGCGCACAAGTCCGCGGACTGCAGTGCGTAGTACATGAGTCAATGTAGTGTCTCCGAACCTAGTCAAACGTAACACACACAAACGTAATTTAACTCATCTTAAACTGACGGGACCACTATTGCTGGCACCCACAGATACAAGCAGAATGTACCAGTGGAACGTGGTGCGCAGAAATCCACCGCATTGCAGGGAACAGCGCCAAAGCCGTAGATACCATAGCATAACCAGGCCCAACCAGACCAAAAGCATAGCTCAACGTAACGTCCCGCGGCCACAGCTCCTGGCCTCCCCGGGGCCATGCAGAACATACTAGAGCACATTAGAGCGTAGAGGTCCACCGAAGAGCAGTGTATACGACAAAAGTCGAAGCTATCCTATCCTTATATGTCCAATCCCAACATAAGCA
>NW_016970125.1:0-1270 GCF_001483705.2 Eufriesea mexicana
CTCAATCGAACGTGCCGCGACCACCATTGCTGCCCTTCCCAGAGACAAGCAGATGTTAGTTGATCATTGCATTGCATGGGTATCGACCGAATAGCAGTATACGGCAGAAAAGTCGAAGCACATCTTACCAAATATATCCGAAGCCTAGCAAAGCCACGCGTAACGTAACTCAACCTTGCGTGCGGAAACCAGCATTGCTGGCCTCGCTGTCGCCAATCAGGGCATATTAAAGGAGAACAGAGCGCCGACGTCCATAGAATGTCATCGCATGTCACGAAATTCAAAGGTATCTCAACTTAATCCTAACAAACCTAACCTAACTAAACGTAACATATCCAACCTAAGGCTCCGCGGCCACCATTTCTGGAATTCCCAGAGCGAAGCAGGGCAAACGAGGTCACAGTAGAGTGCGGAATTTCACCGAATTGCAGTACACAGCACAAAAGTCAAATCTACCCTTGCCTCACATAAACAAGCATAACACAACCAAACCTAACATGACACAACCTAACGTGCCGAGCCCACTATTGCTGACAACCACATAATAAGGCAGAATATACTAGAGCACAGCGGAGCGCAGAAATCCGCCGCACTGAAGTGTATAGCACAAAGGTAGAAGGTACCATAACATAACCGGAAATTACCTAACATAAGCAAAAGTAGCCTAACTCAACATAACGTGTCGAGGCCTCTACCGCTAACCTCTCCAGAGCCAAGCAGAATATATTAGAGCACAGAAAAGCGCAGAAATTCAACGAACAGCAGCGTATAGCACGAAAATGGAAGCCAACCACCCTAATCTAACATAACCTAACATATCGTTACGTAACCAAAACTATAGTGCCGCGAATGGTATTGCTTGCCTCTCCACAGCCGTGTAGAGTATAGTAGGGCAATGTAGAGGGCAGGAGTCCACCGGGTGGCAGTGTATAGTGTAAAAGATAAGGATATCCTATCCTAACCTAGCCAAGCGAAACCAAGCCAAGCGAAGCATAACACAACCTAACGTGCCGAAAGCACTATTGCCGGCCTCACCAGCGCCAAGCAGAGCATATTAGAGGAGGGTAGAGCGAAGAGGAGCATAGAATGGCAGTGTGCAGCACCAAAGTCAAAGATATCCTGAACTAACCCAAACAAGCCTAACCTAACCAAGCGCAACCTAACTAAACCTATCGCGCCGTGGCCACCGTTCCCGGCATTCCCAGATGAAAGCAGAGAATATTAAAGCACAGTAGAACGCAGAAATCCACCCAATATGAGTGTATAGCAC
>NW_016970126.1:0-757 GCF_001483705.2 Eufriesea mexicana
TGGTTCCAGCGCGAGAAGATGCTCGTCGAACCTCCAGCGGCTATCGCGGACAAGACCGGGATACTTCATCCAGTCCCGAGCCTCGAACACGACTTTCCCCACGCACATCCTCACCTAACCTGACCTAACCTAACCAAACATAGCATAACACAGGCTGACGTCCCGCGCCCACTATTGCTGGAGTCGCCAGGGACAAGCAGAATATAATACGGCCTAGTACAGCCCGGAAGCCCATAGCATTGCTGTGTAGAGTACTAGAGTCCAAGCTATCCTAGCATAACCTGCCCCAACTTGAAATAACCAACAGTAGCCTAACTCAATAATTTCGAAACCACAATTCCTGGCCTCCCCAGACCCAAGCAGAAAAAGCTAGAGCATACTAGCGCGCAGAAATCCAACGAATTACAGTGTATAGCGCGAAAGCCGAAGCTATCCAAAACTAACCGAACCAATCGCATCATAGCTAAACGTATCATGAACCATCTTTACGTACCGCGAACACTATGGCTTGCCCCCACACAGTCAAGCAGAACATACTAAAGGAGGGTAGGAGCGCAGAAATCCAACGAATGGAAGCGTGTAGCACGAAAGTCAAAGGTTTCCTGAACAAACATAACCTAACCTAACCTAACCGGAGGCAACGTATCACAACCCAAAGTGCCACGGCCAATATTGCTGTCGTCCTATGTGTAGAGCAGAGTAGAGTAGAGCCATGTAGAGCGCAGGAATCCACCGAATATCAATGTACAGCATAAAA
>NW_016970127.1:0-503 GCF_001483705.2 Eufriesea mexicana
ATATTAGATATATAGTACTGGTGTGTCCAGAGATATATATATCTGAGAGCACGGTACGCATTACATGCACCAAGATGTCACTGTATATGTAGGACTAATCTGTTCTCTGATGATATATATTCTGTAGCAGTTCTAGAATGAAAGAGGACATATACATTATGCCTCGATATATTTGTATTTGACTACAAGGATCATAGTACAGGCATCATCAAGGCACCGTAGCCGCTTGATTAATATGTCCACTGATGATGTAAATTCAAATGCTATTCTAGAATCATCGACGCGTAGTACGGTTATGGCTAGGGATATTTAGAACTTCCAGTACAGAACTTAGTGCGTCCACCAGCACAGGACTGTATCAGATGGGTTACACAGTTCAATGATTATTTAGATCTTACAGCTATTACAGAATGACAAAAGACAGATTCATTATCCATGATGATATTAGCATTTAACAACACAGTCGTGAGTGAAGCCATCATCACATTACTATAACCGCTGGA
>NW_016970128.1:0-1031 GCF_001483705.2 Eufriesea mexicana
TTAAGTAAGCTCCTTTGGTTTGTGATAATTGAGTTTACATTAATAGCTACTATTTTTAATGATCTCCTGGTTAATGATATTCTGTTGTTTTCGTTGTGCTTATTCTCGTTCCTGGAGGCCATTTTATCTTTTTGGCTAGTCAATTTGAAGGGCTTCAAAGAAAATATCTAATCTTCCTCCATTTTTTCTAGATCTTTGCTGCATGGATATGATAGCGTTTCTTAGGTCGTTTATCGAGTTAAGTGTGGTATTTAGGATTTCTGTGGGGTTATTGAACGCGTTGTTTGATATAGTAGCGGTATTTTCAATTTCGTTGACGTTTGAATTTTTGACTATCGATGAAAATGAAATGTTTGGGTTAACTTTTTTAGCTATTTTTATAATTTTGTTGTCTACTTTCTGTTTGTTGTTTTCGATTTTTTGTTTCAGTCTTTCCTTTCATATGGTAAGCATTGGACATCCCCTATATGATGCAGGGTGCCCGTGTGTTTTGCGACTGACGCAGTATATTCTTCACTTTTCTATTTCAGCTGTCTTTGGAATCTTGCACATACCTGGTTCGTGAGGTTCGTTGCATTTGACGCAACGGTAATCCATGAAACAGTTTCTTGTCGTGTGACCTATCATTTGACATTTATGACACTGAGTAATTTCTTTTTTTTTTAACTTTTCCCATTTAATTACCTGGTGGTGGATGTATTTTATTTTGATAACGTTATTTGCATTACCATTTGGTGATATCTGTGTTAGAAGTATTGGAAGAGAAATGTTCTTCGCAATTGAGTTCTTCGTCTTGAATTTGGAAACTTTTAAGAAATGAACGTCAGGAATGTTTTGCTTCTGCAATTCTTTTAGAATTTCTTAGTTGTTGTAGGTGCTGTTCAGTCCCTTTATTAATAGCGTTTGTGGTTTCTCAGTTTTTGGAGTGTAGGTGTACATTTTTCTCTTTTACGAACTGTAGTTGGCTACCTGGACTCTCTTCGGGATTCTCTAGTTCTGCCAGTGAGCTGAATTTATTGGTTGAAGCGAAT
>NW_016970129.1:0-1375 GCF_001483705.2 Eufriesea mexicana
TGTAATAGCGTACAGGACAAAGGTTAAAGACATGCTCTCCAAACCTAACCAATCGACACATAGACAAGCGTAGCATTACTCAACCTTTCATGCAGCGATCAATATTGCTGGCCTCCCCAGAGTCGAGCAGAATATATTAGAGGAGAGGAGAGTGCAAATATCCACATGATCTCAGTGTACAGCAGAAAAATCAAACCTATACAAACCGGACCCAAACAAACCTAACATAACCAAACGTAGCCCAACACACACTAACGTGCCGAAGCCACCGTTTCTGGCATCCCCAGTGCCAGGCAGACCGTATTAGAGCACAGTAGAGCGTAGAAATCCGACGTATTGAAGTGTAAATTTGGAAAGTCAAAGATATCCTGACCTAACCTGATGAAGCCTAACCTAGCCGAACGAGGTATAACTCAACCTAACGTACCGAGACCTCTATTGCTGGCCATCCCAGCGCCGAAGAGAGCATATTAGAGTACAGTAGCGTGCATAAATGCGCAGAGTGGCAGCGTATAAAGCAAAAGTATATGCTATCCTAACCTAACTTAGTCAAACCTGGCATAACCAAACGTAACCTATCTCAACCGAACGTGCCACAGCCGCCGTCAATGGCCTCCCCAGAGACAAGCAGATGACAGTAGAGCATTTCAGAGCGCAGGTATCGACCGAAAAGCTGTGTACAGCACAACGGTCCAAGTTATCGAAGCCAAACCTAACCTAACCAAGCCAAGCAAATGTAACATAACTCAGCGTAACGAGCCGAAACTGACACTGCTGGCCTCCCCGGAGAAATGAAGAGCGTATTAGAGCACAGTGGAGTGCAGAAATGCACAGATTAGCAGCGAATAACACAAAAGTAGAAGCTACCCGGACCAAGCTTGGCCTAACCTATAATACTCGAACGCGACATAACTAAACCCAACGTGCCAAGACCACTATTGATGGCCTATCCAGCGCGAAGCTGAGCAAGCTAGAGCTCTGTATTGCTCTGAAATCCACCGAATAGCAGTGTATGGCACAAAAGCCGAAGCTGTCACATCCTAACCAAGCCAATCGTAGCATAACACAAACTAACGTGCTGCGGCCTCGATTGCTGGCCTCTCCAAAGCCAACTAGAACGCGTTAGTGGATAGCAGAACGCACAAATCCATAGAATCTCCCAGTATATCGGAAAAGTCCGAGCGACCCATACCTAATACAAACTAACGGAACATATCCGAACATAGGTTAACTCAACTTAACCGGCCGCGACCACAATTGCTGGACTCCCGAGATCCTAGCAGAGCATAGTACAGCATCGTAGATTGCTGACATCCACCGAATAGCAGTGTATAAGTCAAAAGTCAAATCTATCGTATCCTAACCTATCCAAACG
>NW_016970130.1:0-318 GCF_001483705.2 Eufriesea mexicana
CAAGAGAATAGATAACCTAGCCCTACCTGACTTAACCAAAACCAACCAAACGTAGCCTAACACAGCGTAGGCTGCTGAGTCCAATATTGCGGCCCTTCCCGGAGCCAAGCTGAACACGCCAGATCACTGTGGAGCGCAGGAGTTCACCGAATTGCAGTGTCTGGCACCAAAGTCGTAGCTACCCACTACATACCTAAACAATCGAACATACACAAGCGTAGCATAACAAAACCTAAAGATCCGCGACTTCTGTTTCTGGGATTCCCAGAGTTGAGCAGAACATAGTATAGCGCAGAAATCAACAGAATAACGGTGTAT
>NW_016970131.1:0-596 GCF_001483705.2 Eufriesea mexicana
ATCCACCGAATGGGAGTATATAGCGCAAAGGTCAAAGCCATCCTATCCAAACCAGGCCTAGCCAAACATTACCAAACGTAGAATAGCTAAACCCAACCATGAGAGACACATATTGCGGGCCTCCCCTGAGCCAAACAGAACATATGAGTGCAGAACGGCACAGAACGGCAGTGTATAGCAAAGAAGTCAAAGCCATCCTAACCAAGCCTATCCAATCCTGACCCAAGCAAACGTAAGCTAACACAACTTATCGTGCGGCGACCGCCAATACTGTCCCCCCTCCCCCAGAGTCGAGTAGAGTAGAGTACAGCAACGAAGAGCGCCGAGATCTTCTTAATGGCAGTGTATTGCAAACACAAACGTCAGAGTGGTCATCTATGATTACCAAGCGCAACATAGCCAAGCGTAGCGTAACAAAACCTAACGTACCTAGACCACCATTGCTGGTTTCCCCATCGCCAAGCAGAGCATAATAGAGGAGAGTGGACCGCAGAAGTCAATAGAATGGGAGGGAATAACAGAAAGGGATAGCTGTGTATAGCACAAAAGTCTGAGCTATCGTATCCTAACCTAACCAAACGTAACATAACCAATCG
>NW_016970132.1:0-985 GCF_001483705.2 Eufriesea mexicana
ATGGATGTTTGTATGTATGGATGTATGGTTGTATGGATGTATGTACGGATGTACGGATATATGCGTGCATGGATGTATTGATGTATTGATGTATGGAAGTATGGATGCATGTATGGATGTACGAATGTATGGATGTACGGATGTATGGGTGAATGGATGCATATATTTATGGATGAATGGAAGATGGATGTATGATTTGATGCATGTATGGATGGATAGATGTGTGTATGTATGTATGGATGTATGTAAGGGTGTACGTATTTATGAATGATTGTATGGACGGATGGATGTGTGGATGGATAGAGTTGTGGCTGGACGGATGTACGGAGGTTTGGATGTATGGATGTATGGATGTATGGACGTATGGGTGCATGGATGGATGCATGAATGGGTGGATGTATGTGTGGATGTCAGGATATATGGATGGATTTATGTATTGATGTACAGATGTATGGATGCAAGTGTGTAAGTGTGCATGGATGTGTGTATGGATGTTTGTGTGGATGTATGTATGAATGTATGCATGGATGTAAGTATGGGTATGTGTTCGGATGTATGCATGTGTGTGTGTATGGATGTTTTTGTGGATGTATGTATGGATGTATGTGTGGTTGTATCTAAGTATGTATGTACGGATGTATGTGTGAATGTATGGATGATTGTATGTATGGATGTATGTATTGATGTCTTTATGTATGTATAGATGGATGGATGGATTGGTTGATGGATGTATGGATGGATGGATTATGGATCGATGTATGTAAGGATGGGATGATGTGTGGATGGATGGATGTATGGAATGATGGATGTATGGACGTATGGATGTGCGGGTACGGGTGGATGAATGGTTCGGCGGTTGAAGTGAAGAGTGGGTGAGAGGTTGGATGGAAGTCAGGATGCATGGTTGGATGGAATGGCGTATGTATGGATGCATGAATGTGTGGATGTATATATGTATGGATGGATGGAAGTATCGATGGATGGC
>NW_016970133.1:0-884 GCF_001483705.2 Eufriesea mexicana
TTGGTTAGGATATGTATGTTATGACTGGTCTGGATAGCGCTAACTTTTGAGCTATGCACATTCATTCGGTGGATTTCTGCACTCTATTGTGTTGCGGTATGCTCTGCTTTTCTCTGTGGAGGCCAGTAATAGTGTTCTCGGCATGTTAGGTTCGGTAAGGTTATTTTTCGAATAGGTTAAGTTTCGTTGGGGTAGGATACGTTGGGGTAGGATTAGATTGCTTTGACTTTTGTTCTACACACTGCTATGCGGAGGATTTCTGCGCTATATATTGCTCTACGACCCCCTGCTTGGCTCTGCGGTGCCCTGCAATATTGGTCACTGCTCGTTAGTTTCAGTTACGTTACGTTATGCTTGGTTCGGTCAGGTTAGGTTTGGTTAGGGTTGCAATGACTTTTGTGCTATAGACTGTATTTGGAGGGGTTCCTCCCCGCTACTCTCCCATACTATGCTCTGCTTGGTTCTCGGGAGGCCAGTAATAACTGTAGCGGCATGTTATGTGGAGATAGATTACGTTTGGTTAGGTTAGGTTCGGTTAAGTTTGGTTAGGAGAGCTCCGTCTTTCGTGCCATACACATTTATACGGTGGATTTCTGCGTTCTCCTCTGCTCTATTATATTCTGCTTGACCCTGGGAACGCCAGCAATCGCGGTCTCTGCACGTTAGGTTATGTCAGATAACGTTTGGTTAGGCTATGTTAGCTTGGGTCAGCTTTTGATAGCTTGGGCTTTCGTTGTATATACCGTTGTTTGGTGCATTTCTGACCTCTACTATGCTCATCCCGGTTCTGGGAAGGCCAGCAATTGCCGTCGCGTCTCCTCAGGTTCTGCTATGTTACGCTTGGTTAGTTACGTTTTGTTAGGTTTGTAGGGCATAGCTACGAG
>NW_016970134.1:0-237 GCF_001483705.2 Eufriesea mexicana
CGCAGAAACCCGCCGAATAGCGGTGTATAGCTCAAAAGTAAAAGCACACCTATCCAAATTTGGACTGAGCCAACCTGGCCGTGCGTTGCCTGACACAACAGAACGTCCAGAGGCCACAATTGGTGGCTTTCCCTGAGCCAAGCTGAAACGTTAGAGCACTGTAGGGCGCAGGAATCCACCTCATAGCAGACTATAGCACTAATGTCGAATAAACCACTCCTAACCTAACCAGTCGTA
>NW_016970134.1:253-529 GCF_001483705.2 Eufriesea mexicana
AACGTAACGTGCCGCGGCAACTATTGCTAGCCTCCACATAGAAAACCAGAATACATTAGTATGGAGTAGAACGCAGGAATCCATATTATCGGTGTGCGTATAGGGAAAGTCAAAGCTACCGAAGCCTAACCTAAGACAACGGAACATGCCTAAACATAGCCTAACACAAACTCACGTGCCGAGGCTGCGATTGCTGGCCATCCCAGAGGCAAGATGAGAATATTAGCCCACAGTTGTGCGCAGAAACCCACCTAATATCAGAATATAGCACTACAG
>NW_016970135.1:0-282 GCF_001483705.2 Eufriesea mexicana
ATTCATCCATACATCCATCCATTCATACGTCCAAACATTCATGCATACATACATCCAAAAATCCATCCATCCACACATCCATCCATCCATCCATCAATCCATACATCCATACATATATACATGCATCCATTCATACATCCATACATCCATCCATGCATACATCCATACCTTAATCCATCCATAGATCAATTCTTCCGTACATCCGACCATCCATACGTTCATCCATCCATACGTCCATCAATCCATACGTCCATCCATCAATACACACGTCCTCCCATACAT
>NW_016970136.1:0-323 GCF_001483705.2 Eufriesea mexicana
TTTCAGCGGGTGTACCACGCCAATAGAATCCTTCCTCTTTATTTATGCAAGAAAGGTTGCTCAACACGATATTTATCAAAATTGACTGTAAAATAGAATTTTCCAGCGAGATTCCAGAGCATTGCAATGGCTATAGCACGCCAATAGATTCTTTCCATCTTATTTTTGCAAGAAAGATAGCTCTCCACGATAATAGTCAAAAATGTCAATAAAATTGAAACTGCCAGGCACCTTCTGTATCATTGCAATGGCTATAGCACGCCAAAAGCATCTTTCCTCCTTATTTATGCAAGAGAGTTAGCTCAATACGATACCAGTGGAAA
>NW_016970137.1:0-614 GCF_001483705.2 Eufriesea mexicana
CAGCCGTCTACTAGCCAGAGAATAGGCCTATTCAAGATCTATAATCTGTTATTGCTTGGTGAAAACATGGCATAACGCCTTCAAACAGATGGCAAATACAGCCATCTACTTGCCAGAGAATAGGTCTATTCAAAATCTATAATCTGCTATAGCTTGGTAAATAGATCGCCTACCGCCTTCAATCGAATAGCAAGTACAGACACCTACTTACCAGAAAATAGGTCTATCAAGATCTATAATCGGTTATTGCTTGGTGAAAACATGGCATAACGCCTTCAAACAGATGGCAAATACAGCCATCTACTTGCCAGAGAATAGGTCTATTCAAAATCTATAATCTGCTATAGCTTGGTAAATAGATCGCCTACCGCCTTCAATCGAATGGCAAGTACACACACCTACTTACCAGAAAATAGGTCTATCAAGATCTATAATCTGTTATTGCTTGGTAAATACATGGCCTAACGCCTTCAATCCGATGGCAAATACAGCCATCTACTAGCCAGAGGATAGGTCTACTCAAAATCTGTAATCTGTCATAGCTTAGCGAATACGTCGCCCAACGCCTTCAATCCAATGGCAAGTACAGACTTCTACTTGCCAGAAAATACGTC
>NW_016970138.1:0-545 GCF_001483705.2 Eufriesea mexicana
AAAATTCGAAGGTACCCAAACCTAACTTTCCCTAACCTAACCTAACCAAATGTAGAATATCTAATCCTATCGAGCCGATACCCCTACTGCTGGCCTACCCAGAACCAAGCAGTACATATTAGAGAACAGTAAATCGTAGAGGTCCACCGAAAGCAGTGTATAACGCAAAAGTCAAAGCCATTTTAACCAAACGTAGCCTAACCTAACATAACCGAGCGTAACCACACTCACCCTATCTGGTTGGGTAATGTTACTTTTGGTTGTGCTACGCTTGGTTATGTGAGACCAAGGTAGCTCTGACTTTTTTGCTGTGCACTGCTATTCGGTGGGATTCTGCGCCCCACTGTGAAATAGTTTTCCCTGCTTTGCTCTGGGTATTCTAGAAACAGTCGCCGCGGCGCGTTAGAATGAGATAGGTTACGTTTGGTTAGGTAAGGTTTGTTTGGGTTAGGTTGAGATACCGTTGACTTTCGTGATATGCAATGGCATTCTATGGATGTCAGCGCTCCGTTCTCCTCTAAAATGCCCTGGTTGGCGTAGGGGAG
>NW_016970139.1:0-1862 GCF_001483705.2 Eufriesea mexicana
TAAGCATAACGTGCCGCGACCACTGTTGCTGGCCACCGCAGAGCCAAGCAGAACATATTTGAGGAGTGTAGGGTGCAGAAATTCATGGGATTGCAGTGTGCAGCCGAAAGGCCAAAGACATTCAAACCTAACCCAAACTAAGCTATCCTAACCTATCGTAGGTGGACTCATCCTAACATACCGCAGACATTATTGCTAGTATCCCCAGAGAGGATCGGAGTATAGTAGAGCAATGCAGAGCGCAGGGAACTATCTAATGGCTCTGTATAGCACGAAAGTCGAAGATACCCTAACCTAACCTGACATAACCGAATCTACGAAAACGAATCTTAGCTCAACTTGACATGCCCATTCCACTATTGCTCGCGTCCCGGCAGTCATGCTGCGTGTAGTAGAGCAATGTAGAGCGCAGAAATCCGCCAAATAGCAGTGTATAGAAAAAAAGACAGAGAGATCCTTACTGAACCTTCCTAACCCAACCTAACGAAACGTAACCTGACACAACCTAACGTGCCGAGACCTCTATTACTGGACACCACAGAGCGAAGCAGAGAATATTAGAGCATATTAGGATGCATAAATCGACGGAATAGCCGTGTACAGCACGAAAGTCAAAGTAGCCTCTCCTAATCTAGCCAAACGTGACATACAAAAACGTAGTCTAACCCAACCTAACATAACGAAACCACTGCTGCTGGCCACGACGGAGACAAGCAGAATGTGCTAGAGCACACTAGAGCGCAGAAATCGAAAGCACTACAGTGAATGTCGCGAAAGCCGTAGATACCCTAACCTAACTTGACATAATCTAACCTTATCAAACACAGCATGAACCGATATGACGTGCCGCGACCACTGCTCCTTACCTCCACATAGCCAAGCAGAATGCAGTAGAGCACAGTAGAGCACAGTAGATCACAGGAATACACCAAATAACAATGTATAGCACGAAAATCAAAGCCATCCTGACCAAAATTAACCAAACCCGAACCAACCAAACACAACCTAACACCAAGTAACATACCATGGCCACCATTGCTCGCCTTCACATAGTCAAACTGAGTATCGTAGAGCAATGTAGAGCGCAGAAATCCACCGAATAGCAGTTTTTGTTACGAAAGTCGAGGATACCCTGACCTAATCCGGCCTAACCTAGTCTACCCGAACGTAGTATAACTGAACATAACGTCCCGAGGCCGCTACTGCTGGCATCTCCAGAGCCAAGCAGGATACGATAGAGCACAGCAGATGACAGAAATTCACCGAATAACAGTGTATAGCACGAAAGTCGAAGGTATCCTGACCAAACTTAGCCCAACGTAACCTAACCAAACATAATCAAACTCAAAATAACGTGCCATGGCCACCATTGCTCGCACCCCAGAGTCGGGCCGAGTAGAGTAGGGCAATGTGTAGCGCACAAATCCACCAAATAGCAGTGTATATCACAAGATACCAAGAAAGCCTAACCATGCCTTACTAACCCACCCTAACGAAACGTAACACATCTGAACCTAAAGTGCCGATATCACTATTACTGACCACCCCAGAGCCAAGCTGAGCATACTAGAGCACACAGGACCGCAAAAGTCTACCGCATAACAGTATATACCGCAAAAGTCAAAGCCATACTGTCCTAACATATCCAACCTTAATAGAAACCAACGAAACATAACTCAATCTAACGTGCACCAACCACTGCTGCTGGTCTCCACATTGTCGAGCAGAACTTACTAGAGGACAGCAAGGCGCAGTAGTCCATAGATCAGAGTGTACAGCACATGAGTAATATCTATCTGGGCCTAACCCAAGCTAACATAACCAAACCAAACGTGCCTACCACATCGTGAAGCGCCGTGGCC
>NW_016970140.1:0-369 GCF_001483705.2 Eufriesea mexicana
TCGTGGCATACAGTTTTATGCGTTGGATTTCTGCACCCAACTGTGCTCAAGCATATTCCGCTGTGCTCTGGGGAGGCCAGAAATAGTGGCCGCGGTAGGTTATATTTCGTTTTGTTGGTTTATATGAGCTAGCGCAGGATATCTCTCACTTCTGTGCAGTACACTGGAGTGCGGTCGACTTGTGCGCCCTACTGTGCTCTAGTATGTTCTGCTTGACTCTGTGGAGGCCAGCAATGGTGGCTTCGGCACGCAAGGTTGAGTTGTGCTACGCACGGCTTGGCTAGGTTCGGATATGTTTGGTTAGTATAGCTTTGAACTTTGTGCTGTACACTACTATTCGGTCGATACCTGCGCACTGCATTACTCTAC
>NW_016970140.1:7397-11139 GCF_001483705.2 Eufriesea mexicana
GTTAGGTTACGTTTGCCAAGGTTAGGTTAGGTAAGGTTGGATTAGGATATCTATGACTTTTGTGGTTTACACTGCCATGCGGCGGATTTCTGCGTCCGACTGTGCTCTAATATGCTCTGCTTGGCTCTGATGAGGCCAGCAAAAGCGGTCTCAGCACGTTAAGTTCAGTTTCGCTACGTCTGGTTATGTTACCATGCCTTGGGTAAGGCCATGGTAGCTTTGACTTTCGTGGCATACAGTTTTATGCGTTGGATTTCTGCACCCAACTGTGCTCAAGCATATTCCGCTGTGCTCTGGGGAGGCCAGAAATAGTGGCCGCGGTAGGTTATATTTCGTTTTGTTGGTTTATATGAGCTAGCGCAGGATATCTCTCACTTCTGTGCAGTACACTGGAGTGCGGTCGACTTGTGCGCCCTACTGTGCTCTAGTATGTTCTGCTTGACTCTGTGGAGGCCAGCAATGGTGGCTTCGGCACGCAAGGTTGAGTTGTGCTACGCACGGCTTGGCTAGGTTCGGATATGTTTGGTTAGTATAGCTTTGAACTTTGTGCTGTACACTACTATTCGGTCGATACCTGCGCACTGCATTACTCTACAAGAATCTGCAAGTCTCTGGGGAGGCCAGCAATAGCGGTCGTGGCAAGTTTGGTTGAGTTATGTTGCGCTTGGTTATGGTCTGTTTGGTCGAGTTTGGTCAGGGCTGCAATGACTTTTGTGCCATACACTGCTATTCGGTGGATTTCTGCTCTCTGCTGTGCACTAGTGTATTCTGCTTGGCTATGGGGATTCCAGCTGTAACAGTCTCACTACGTTTGTCTGATTCATGTTGCGTTTGCTTATGTTAAATTTGGTTTCGCTAGGACAGCGTAGCTGTGACTTTTAATGATGTATACTGCATCTCGGATGATTTCTGCGCTCTACATTCTCTATTATAGACTGCTTGCCTCTCGGGTGGCCAGCAGTAGTGCTCGCCGCATGCTAGTTTGAGTTAGATTGCGTTTGGCTAGGTTGTGTTAATTTAGGCAGCTTTGACTTTTGTGCTACGCACTGCTATTCTTTGGTCCTCTGTGCTCCTCTGTGCGCCAACACGCTCTGCTTGTCTACGCGTACGCCAGGAATAGTGCTTGCGGCTCGTTAGGTTGAGTTACGTTAAGTTCCGTTAGGTTAGGTTTGGCTACGTTAGGATAGTGTAGCATCGACTATTGTGCTGTGCACTGCGATTCTATGGACTTCTGCGCTCTACTCTCCTCTAAGGTGTTCTGCTTGGCTCTCAGGAGTGCAGCAGTAGGGGCCCCGGCAGGTTAGGAGGTGTTAAGCTAGGCTTTGTTACGTTACGTTCGGTTAGGATAGGGTAAGATAGCTTTGACTTTTTGCTATACACTGCTATACGTTGAATTTCTACTCTCTACAGTGCTCTAGTATACCCTGCTTCGCTCTGGGGTGGCCAGCAATGTAGGCTTCGGCACGCAAGTTTGGGTTATGTTACGCATGGCGTTGCTATGTTCGGCAATGTTTGGTTGGTATAGCTTTGAATTTTGTGCTGTACGCTGCTATTCGCTAGATACCCGTGCAGTGCATTACTCTGCTAGCGTCTGCTTTTCTCTGGGGAGTCCAGCAGCAGCGGTCGCCGCTTGTTAGGTTGTGTTAGATTATGTTTGGCTAGGTTGCGTTAGGCTAGGGTAGATTTGACCTTTGTGCTACAAACTGCTATTCTATGGTCTTCTGTGCCCTTCTTTGTGCCAACACACTCTGCTTGTCTATGTGGACGCCAGAAATAGTGATCGCGGTACATAAGGTTTGGTTATGCTATGTTTCGTTAGGGTAGCCTAGGTTAGATTTGGTATGGCTAGCTACGTCTCTTGTGCTGCAGACTGCTATTAGGTGGATTTCTGCGCTCTATTGTGCACTAATATCCTCCGATTGGCGCTCGGGATACCAGGAATAGCGGTCGTGGCTCGATAGGTTGAGTTATGTTATGTTTGGTTATGCTGTCTTAGTTTGGGTTAGGTTTGGTTGCATTGACCTTCCTGTTATATGCTGTTATTCGGTGCAATTCTGCGCTCTACTCTGCCCTAATGTACTCTGTTCGAATCTGGGAATGCCAGCAATAGCTGTTGATGCGCGTTATTTTCAGCTATGTTACGTTTGGCTCTGTTCCGAATTGTTAGGTCAGCAATGAATGGCTTCTACTTTTGCGCCGTACACAGCTGTACGACCTATTCCTGCGCTCCACTGTGCTCTAGTATATTCCGCTTGGCTATGGGGAGGACAGCAGTATTGGTCTTGGCACGTTCGTGAGGGTTATATTGCGTTTGGTTATGCTACGTTTGGTTAGGTTGAGATAGGGTAGCTTAGAGTTTTGTGCTGTATACTGCTATTCGGAGGATCTCTGTGCTATACATTGCTCTACTTTACTCCGCTCGACTCTCGGGAGGCCAACCATAGTGGCCTTGGCACGCTACGTGCAGCCACTTTACGCTTGGCTTGGCTACCTTAGGTTATGTTAGGTTCGTGTATCTTTGACAACTTTGCATTACACTACTCTTCGGTCGACACCTACGACCTGCGTTGCTCTACTAGCTTCTGTTTGCCCCTGTGGAGGCCAACAACTGCAGTAGTCTCACGGTTGATTGGGTTAGGTTACATTTGGTTAGGTTAGGTTAGGTTAAGCATGGCCAGGATGGCTTTGACGTCTGTGCTCTTCACCACTATTAGGTGGATTCCAGCACTCTACTGAGCTCTAGTATATTCTGCTTGGCTATGGGTAGCCAGCAGTATTGGTCTCGGCACACTATCGTGGGTTATGTTGCGTCCGTTTATGTTACGATTGTATAGGTTAGGATAGCATACCTTAGACTATTGTGCTACATACAGCCGTTCGACGGATTTCTACGCTCTACAGTGCTCCATCACACGTAGCACGTCTCTGCGGATGCAAGGAATAGTGCGCTCGACACGTCAGGTTATGTTATGTCACGTTTGGTTATGCTATGTTTGGTTAGGTTGGATTAAAGCAGCTTTGACTTTTGTGCTGTACACTGAAATTCAGGCGATTTCTGCGTTCAAGATTGCTCTGCTATACTCTGCTTATCTCTCGTGAGGCTAGCAATAGCGGTCGCGGCACGTCAGTTTTCGTTACGCTACGTCTGCTTGTGTCACGTTTGGTTAGGTTGGGATAGGCATGTTTTGACTTTTGTGCCATACACTGCTATTCTGTGGACTTCAGGGCTCTGCAGCGCTATAGTGTGGTCAGCTTGGCACTGGGAAGGCCAGCAATAGTTGTCTGTGCACATTCACATGTGGTAGGTTATGTTCGGTTTGGTTAGGTTGAGATAGGTTTGGCCAGGATAGCTCTTACTTTTGTGCTATGCATAGCTATTCGGTGGATTCCTGCGCCCTACTCTGCCCTCCTATAATCTGCTCTACTCTGTCCATGTGAGCAAGCGGAGTTATGTTGCGTGTGTCTATGCTTCGCTTGAACATTTTAGGATAGAGCAGTATTGACTTTTGTGGTATACACTGCTATCTGGAGGATTTCTGCAATGTAATGCACTGTAATATCCTCTGCTTGGGCCTAAGGAGTCCAGTAATAGCTGTCTCGGAAAGTTAGGTTTTGTTAGGCTACGTTTGGTTATGTTACGTTACCATGTGTTAGGCTTCCACAGCTTTGGTATTCGTGGTATACACTGCTATTGGGTGGATAACTGCGCTCTAGGGTGCTCTACCATACTCTGCTTCACCCT
>NW_016970140.1:11997-16577 GCF_001483705.2 Eufriesea mexicana
TTAGGTAACGCCTTGTTATGCTACGTTTGGTTATGTTAGGATAGGATAACTTCAACTTTTGTGCTGTAGACAGCTATTCGGATGTTTTCTGCGCCCTCGATTGCTCTGCTCTGCTCTGTTTGACCCCGGCGAGACCAGCAATAGCGGTCATGGCGCGACAGGTTATGTTGTGTTGCGATTGGTTAGTTTATGTTAGATTACGCTTGGTCTGGACGGCTTTGACTTTTGTGTTATGTACTGCTACTTGGCGGATTTCTATGCTCTACGTTTCTCTACTATACTCTGCCCAACTCTGTGGCGGCCAGAAATAGTGACCGCGGCATGTTATGTTGAGTCAGGTTACGTTTGGTTATGTTAGGTTCCGTTGGGTTCGGTTGGGTTATCCTTGACTTTTGTGCCACACACTGTTATTCTATGGACTTCTGTGCTCTATTGTGCGTTGTCACACTCTGCTTGTCTCCGTAGAAGACGGGAATGGTAGCGGCGGCACGTTAGGTTGAGTTGGGTTACGTTTGGTTATGATAGGCTAGGATATGTTTGGATAGTATGGCCTTGACATTTGTGCCGTACACAGCTGTTCGGTAGATTTCTGCTCTCTACTGTACTCTGGTACATTATGCTAGGCTATGACGAGGCCAGAAGTGGTGCTCTCGGCACTCAAGGCTGAGTTAAGTTGTGTTCGGTGACGTTACATTTGGCTAGGTTGGGATTGGGTAGCTTAGACTTTTGTGCTATACACTGCCCTTCGGTGGATTTCTGCGCTCTGAATTGCTCTGATATACACACCCCGACTGTCGGGAGCACAGCAATAGCGGTCGCGTGACGGTAGGTTGAGTTTAGCTAAGTTGGGTTATGTTATGTTCGTTTGTGTTAGGTTAAGATATCTCTGACTTTTCCGCTTTAAACCGCGATTCTATGGATTTCTGCGCTCTGCCCTAATCTAATATGTTCTGCTTGGGTCTGAGGAGGTAATCATTAGCGGCAGTGGCGCGTTAGGTTGAGTCCTATCATGTACGGTTGTGTTACGGTTGGGTAGGTTAGGATATGATAGCTTTGACTTTTGCTCTACATACTGATTTTCGGCGGATTCCTCCGTTCTACTGTGCTTTAATATGCTCTGCTTTGCTCTCGTGAGGGCAGAAATAGTGGCCGCAGCGGGTTAGGTTGAGCGAGGTTACGCTTGGTTAGATTGCGTTTGTTTGGGTTAGATTAGGATATCACTGACTTTCGTGGTAGACACTGACATTCTATGGATCTCTACACTTTACTCTCCCTTAATACTACCTGCTTGGCTATGGGGAGACCTGCAAAATTTGGATTGGCACGCTAGGCTCAGCTAGTTTATGTTCGCTTATGTTAGGTTACGTTGTGTTATGCTACGAAGTGTTAGGTCATGATAGTTTCGGTTAGGTACGGGCATCTCTGACTTCTCTGCTGTACACTGCGATTCTTGGTATTTCTTCGCCCTGCTCTTCTCTAATATGTGCTGCTTGGCTCTGTAGAGGCCCGCAACAGTGGTGGCGACACGTTAGGTTGAGTTTGGTTACGTTTGGTAGTGCTACGTTTGGATAGGTTAGGATGGGCTAACTTTGACTTCTGTGCTATACACTGCACTTCGGTGAGTTTCTGCGCTCTACATTGAGCTACTATCCCCTGCTCTGATCCCGGGTAGCCAGCAATGGTGGTCGCGGCACATTGTGTTAGGTTAGGCTACGTCCGGATATTATATGTTACTAGAAGTTGGGTTAGGGTATCTTAGACTTTTGTGCTATACAGGTCAATGCGGTGGATTACTGCGGTCTGCTGGGTACTAGTATATTCTGCTTGGCTATGGGGAGGCGAGCAATAGTGGTCTGGTCAAGGTAGGTGGTGTTATGCTGCGTTCGGTTGTGCTACGTTTGGTTAGGTTAGGAGAGGACAGCCCTGACTGTTGCGCTATACTCTGCTGATCGGTGTATTTTTCCGATCTTCATTGCTCTACTATACGCTTCTCGACCCTGCGAGGCCAGCAATGCCGGTCGTAACACGTTACGTTGGGTCTGGCTACACTCGGTTATGTTACGTTAGCTTGGGTTAGGTATTGATATCTTTGGCTTCTCTGCTGTACACTGCGATTCAATGTATTTCTGCGCCCTACTCTCCTCTAATATTTTCTGTGTGGCTCTGGAGAGGCCCGCAATAGTGGTGGCGGCGCGTTATGTAGAGTTTGGCTACGTTCGGTAGTGTTACAATTGTTAAGGTTTGGAAAGGGTTCCTTTGGCTTTTGCGCTACACACTGCTTTTCGGTGGATTTCCCCGCTCTACTGAGTTCTGGTATGCTCTGCTTTGCTCTCGCGGGCCAGAAATAGTGTCCGCAGCATTTTAGGTTAAGTCACGTTTTGTTAGTATATGTTAGCTTGGGTAAGGTGTGGATAGATTCGATTTTTCTTGTATACACTGCGTGCATATGGATTTCAGCGCACTAGTCTTCTCTAATAAGTTCTGCATGGCCCTGCGAGGCGAGCAACGGCGTTCGCGGCACATTAGGATTCGTTACATTACGTTTGGTTATATTACGTTTGGATAGTGTAGGATACTATATTATTGACTTTTGTGCTACATGCTGCATTGCGGCGGATTTCTGCGTTCTCCTGGGCTCTATTATATTCTGCTTTGCTTTGGGGATGTCAGCAAGAGTGGTGTGGGCATGATAGTGTGGGTTAGCTTACGTTTGTTTCTGTTACGCTTGGTTAGGTTAGGAAAGGATAGCATTGACTTTTGCGCTGTACACTGCTGTTCGGTTGATTTATGCGCTCCTCATTGCTCTAATATACTCTGTTCGACTACGGGGAGGCCAGTAATAGCGGACGTGGGACTCTTGGTTGAATTATGTTACGTGTGGTTATGTTAGGTTAGTTCAAGTTTGGTTAGGACGGCTTTGACTTTTGCGCCAAACACTGCCATTCTGTGGATTTCTGCGCTCTGCTGTGTTCTAATATTCTCTGCATGGGCATGGGGAGGCCAGCAATGACGGTCTCGGCCAGTTCGGTTGAGGTAGGTTGCATTTGGTTAGGTTATGTTAACTTTGGTTGCGTTAGGATAGCTTCGATTTTTCTGCCATACAATTCGATTCTATGGATTTCTGCGATCTACTCTGCCCTGTTATGCTCTGCTTGGTTCTGTGGAGGCCAGCAATACTGTTCGCGGCATGTTAGGTTGAGATATATTACGTTCGGTTGGGTCCAGTTAGGTTAGGTTAGGCTGGGGTAGCTATGACTTCTGTACTACACACTACCCTTCTATGGACGTCTCTGTGGACGCCAGGAGTTGTGCTCCCTGGCACGTTAGGTTGATTTAGCCATCGATTGGTCGAGTTACGTTTGTTTGGGTCAGGATAGGACAGCTATGCACCTTTGCGATATAGACTGCTTTTCGGTGAATATCTGCGCTATACATTGCTCTACTGTACTCTGCTCAACTCTCGGGAGGCCAGCAAAAGTGGTCTCGTCGCGTTAGGTTGGATTAGGTTTCCCTTGGTTGGGGCTAGGTTTAGCTTGGTTTGGTAAGGATAGCTTTGACTTTTACGCTTTACACTGCTATTCGGTGGCCTTCTGCGCGCTCGTGTATTATAATATGCTCTGCTTGGCACTTAGTGGCCAGCAAGCGACGTCTCGGCTGGTTAGGTAGAGTAAGACTACGTTTTGCTATGTTACGTTTGGTGAGTTTAGGGCATGATAGGTTGGACATTTGTGCTATACATTGATATCTGCGGATACCTGCGCTCTACCCTGATCCAGTATTTTCTGCTCGGCTCTGGCGATTCTTGCAGCAGTGTTCGCGGCAAGCCGTGTTGGGATACGCTACGTTAGGTAAGGTTATGTAAGATCAGGTTATGTCGGGATATATTAGTCTTTTGTGCTATACACTGATTTTGGGTGGATTCCTGCGCTCTACATTCATCTCCAATACTCTGCTGGACCCTGGGGAGGCGAGCAATAGCGGTCGCGGAACGTTAGGTTGAGCTTCTTTACGTTTGGTTTGATAAGTTTGGCTATGTTTGGCTAGGGTGGCTTTGACTTTCGTGCTATACACCGTTATTTGGTGGATTTCGGCTGTTTACAATGCTCTACTACGTTCTGCTTGGGTCCGGGGAGACCAGGAGCAGTGGTCGCTGCGCCTAACCTTGCGCTCTGCTACGCTTTGCTAGGTTAGGCTAGGTCAGGTTTTGTTACGATGTCTACGGTTTTGGTGCTGTTCACTGCAGTGCGGTGTGTTTCGGCGCACTACTCTGTTCTAGTACATTCCGCTTGTATAATTGGGGGCCAACAATTGTGGTCTCGTCATGTTAGGTTGAGATAGGTTACGTTAGGATATGTTATGTTTGGCTTGGTTAGGACAGGATACACCGACTCTGGTGCCATGCGCTGCTATCCCGTATATTTCTGCGCTCTAGTGTGCTCTAATATGTTCTGCATTGCACTAAGGAGGCCAGTAATAGTGGTCTCGGTGCATTAGCTTGAGTTAGGTTACGTTTCATGCGGTTAGGTGTTGTTAGGCTTTCTTTGATTTTTGTACTATACACTGCTATTCGGTGTATTTCT
>NW_016970141.1:0-209 GCF_001483705.2 Eufriesea mexicana
CTGTCACAGCTTGGCGAATAGATCGCCTAACGTCTTCAATCCAATGGCAGGTACAGCCATCTATTTGCCAGAGAAAAGGTCTATACAAAATCTATAATCCGTTATAGCTTGGTGAATAAGTCGCCTAGCGCCTTCAATCCATTGGCATGTACAGCCATCTACTTTCCAGAGAATAAGTCTATTCAAAATCTATGAGCTGTCACAGCTTG
>NW_016970141.1:305-554 GCF_001483705.2 Eufriesea mexicana
CATCGCCTAGCGCCTTCAATTCAATGGCAAGTACAGCCATCTACTTGCCAGAGAATAGGTCTATTCAAAGACTATAATCTGTTATAGCTTGGTTAATACATCGCCTAACGCCTTCAATCCAATGGCAAGTACAGCCATCAACTTTCCAGAGGAAAAGTCCATTCAAAGTCTATGAGCTGTCACAGATTGGCGAATAGATCGCCTAACGTATTCAATCCAATGGCCAGTACAGCCATCTACTCGCCAGAG
>NW_016970142.1:0-658 GCF_001483705.2 Eufriesea mexicana
AGTCTGTGTTATACTACGTTTCGTCAGATTAGCTTGCGTTAGTTTCGGTTAGGATTTCTTTGATCTTCGTAGTATACTCTACTATTTGGTGGATTTCTGCGCCCTGCTATGCTTTACCACATTCTGCTTGGCCCTGGAGATGCCAGCAATAGTGGTCGCGGCACGTTGGTTTGATCAATGCTACGATTGTTGAGGCTAGTATAGGTTGGCTTTGTCTTCTCCGCTCTATTCCAATAATAGATGGATTTCAGCTCTCTACTGTGCTTTGGTATGTTCTGCTTGGCTCTGTGGAGGCTAGCAGTGGTGGTCTGGGCAGGTTGGGTTGCGTTAGGTTGCGTTCGGTTAGGTTAGGCTATTCCAAGTTCGGTAGTGATAGCTGTGACTTTCGTGCTATGCACTGCTTTTCGGTGGGCTTCTGCGCTCTACTATGCTCTAATATCATAGCTGGCTTTGGGGAGGACAGCAATTGTGTTCTCGGCACGGTACGTAGATTGTGTTCTCGGCACGGTACGTAGGGTTTCGCTACGTCAGTGTTGGTTACCTTTGTTTGGGTTAGGTATGGATATCCTTCATCGTTCTTCCTTATACTGCCGTTCTATGTATTTCCATGCACTGCTCTCATCTACTATGTCCTGCTCGGCATTGGTGAGGCCAGCAG
>NW_016970143.1:0-628 GCF_001483705.2 Eufriesea mexicana
GTCAAAGCTGTCCCATCCTAACCTAACCAAACCTTACCTATGCAAACGTAACATGGTTCAATCAGACGTGTCGCAACTGCTGTTCCTGCCGTCGCCGGAGAAAAGCCGAGTGTGACAGCGAACAAAAGGGCGCAGGAGTCCACAGAATTGCAGTGCGTAGCACATAAGTAGCAGCTATCACAGCCTAGCCTAACGTAGCCTAGCACTAACTAACGTAACCAAGCTCAACCTAACGTGCGGCCACCACTATTGCTGGCCTCCACAGAGCGAAGCAGAACATATTAGAGGAGAGTAGCGTGTAGAAAGCCATCGGATCGCTGTATACTGCAGAAAATTCTAAGACATCCATACCTGTCCCAAAGTAACATAGCCTAACCTATCGCGGCCAAACTCAAGGTAACGTTCCGCGACCATTATTGCTGGCCCTCCTCGGTCCGGCAGATTTGGGTAGAGTACAGTGCAGTACAGGAATACACCGAATAACTTTGTATAGCACGATAGCCGAAGCTACCCTAACCAACCACAGCCTAACCTAACCAAACCAAACGTACCGTGACACAACCTTACATGCCACGGCCACTATTCCTCACATCCCGTGAGCTGTGCGGAACATAGCAGAGCAACGTAG
>NW_016970144.1:0-299 GCF_001483705.2 Eufriesea mexicana
TATCTGGATGGAAAATTCTAATTTATTGACATTTTCGACAAATATCGAGGCGAGCTAACTTTCATGCATAAATAAAGAGGAAAGAACCTTTTGGCGTGCTATAGCCACTGCAACGCTGTAGCATCTGTCACGAAAATTCAATTTCATTGACATTTTGAAATAATATCCGGGTGATGTAACTTTCTTGCATAAATACGGAGGAAAGATTCTATTGGCCTGCTATGGCCATTGCAATACTATAGAATCTGTCTCGAAAATTCAATTTTTTAAACATTTTCGACTAATATCGTCGTGAGCTC
>NW_016970145.1:0-596 GCF_001483705.2 Eufriesea mexicana
TCAGTATCATTTTATTTTCCTGCCAGATTCTATAGCATTGAAATGACTATAGCACGCCAATAGTATCCTTCCTCCTTATTTATGCATGAAAGGCAGCTAACTACGATATTAGTTGTAAATGTCAGTAAAATTGAATTTTCCAGCCAGATTCCGGAGCATTTCAATGGCTATTGCTCGCCAATAGAACTTTTGCCCCTTATTTATGTAAGAAAGATAGCTCGCCATGATATTAGTCGAAGATGTCAGTAAAATTGAATTTTCCAGGAAGAGTCTATAGCATTCCAATGCCTACCGCACGCCAGTAGAATCTACCCACCTTATTTATGCAAAAAAGATAGCTCACCATGATATTAGTCGAAGATGTCAGTAAAAATGTATTTTCCAGGCAGATTCTATAGCTTTGCTATGTCTATAGCACGCCAATAGAAACTTTCCTCCTTATTTAAGCAAGGAAGTCAGCTCACCACGATGTTAGTACAGTCGACAATTTAAATAAAATTATATTTTCCAGCCAGATTCTATAGAATTGCGACGGCTACATCAGGTCAATAGAACCTTTTCTCCTTAATTATGCAAGAAAGGTAGCTCACCACCAT
>NW_016970146.1:0-250 GCF_001483705.2 Eufriesea mexicana
GTATATACTAGAGTACACTAGAGCGCATGAGTCCACCAAATAGTGATATGTAGCGTAAGAGTCGAAGCTATCCTGACATAACGTAGTCAAACGTAGCATGACCAGCCGTTATATATATCAAACTAACATGCGGATACCACTATTGATGGCCTCGCCTGAGTTAATCAGAACATACTAGAGCGCCGTGGAGCGCAGAAATATACCGAAAATCAGTGTATGACGCAAAAGTCAAGACCATCATCTCCTACCC
>NW_016970147.1:0-998 GCF_001483705.2 Eufriesea mexicana
ATCCGTAGATCCGTCCATCCATTCATCTATCCATCCATACATCCATCTATCGATACAGCCATCAATCCATACACCCACCCATCCACACATCCACCCTTCCATTCATCCATCCATCCATACATCCACCCATCCATACACGAATCGATTCATACATCCATCCATCCAGACATCCACCCACCAACTCAACCATACATCCATACATCCATACATACATCAATACATACATCCATACATACACCCATACATTCATCCATACACACATCCATACATATATCACTACATACATCCACACATACATACATACATCCATACAAACATCCATACATACATCCATGCATACATCCATATGTACAGCCATAAATACATACATGCATACATCCATACATACATCCATACATTCGTTCATCCGTCCATCCATACTTCAATCTATACATACACCCAACCATACATGCAGCCATCCATCCATCCATCCATACATCCATCGATCCATCCATCCATCCATCCATACATCCATACATCCGTACATCAATCCACCAACCCATCCATCCATCCATCCATACACCCATACATACACCCGCGCATACGTCCATAGATATATCGATACATGCATCCCTACATACGTCCATACATATATCCATCCAAACCTCAATCCACCCATTCATCCAACCATCCATACATCCATACATCCACCCATCCATACATCCATCGAACCATCAATCCATCCATCCATACATCCATCGATCCGCACATCGATCCATGCATACATCCGTACATATATACATCCATACATCCGTACATCCAAACATCCGTACACCCATACATTCGAACATCTATACATCCACACATCCATACATCCGTAAATCCGTCCAACCTTATAAGCATCCATCCACACATCCATACATACATCCATACACACGCCCATACATACATCCATGGATATATCCATACATACATCCGTACATACATCCACACATCCATCAATACATGCATCCATACAT
>NW_016970148.1:0-251 GCF_001483705.2 Eufriesea mexicana
ACGCTGTACCCATTGCAGTGCAATAGAATCTGGCTCGAAAATTCAACTTTATTGATATTTTCGTCTAATATCGTCGTGAGGAAGCTATCTTGCATAAATGCGGAGGAAAGATTCTATTAGCCAGCTATGGCCATTGCAAGTCTATACTATCTGGATGGGAAATTCAATTTTATTGACATTTTCGACTAATATTGTGGTGAGCTGACATCCTTGCATGTGTAAGGAGGAAAGATTCTACTGGCGAGCTATAG
>NW_016970148.1:268-520 GCF_001483705.2 Eufriesea mexicana
ATAGAATCTGGCTGGAAAATTCAATTTTATTGACATTTTCGAATAATATCGCGGTGAGCTAACTTTCTTGGATGAATATGGACGAAAGATTCTATTGGCGTGCAATAGCCATTGCAATTCCGTGGTATCTGGACGGAAAATTCGATTTTATTGACATTTACGACTAATAACGTCGTGAGCTGACATCCATGCATAAATAAGGAGGAAAGATTCTACTGGCGAGCTATAGACAATGCAATGCTATAGAATCTG
>NW_016970149.1:0-263 GCF_001483705.2 Eufriesea mexicana
TCCTGACAAACCGCAACAAATCGAAATCTAACCGAACGTAATGTAACACAACCTAACGTGCGGAGACCACTACTGCTGGCATCCCGGGAGTCGTGCAGAGTGTAGTAGAGCAATATAGAACGTAGGAATCCATCGAATATCCGTGTATGGTACAAAAGTCAAAACTATCCTAACCTAACCTCACAAAACGTGACATGACGAAACGCGAACTAACTCGGAATAACTTGCCGAGACCAATACACCTGGCCTCCATAGAGCCATTG
>NW_016970150.1:0-1069 GCF_001483705.2 Eufriesea mexicana
TGACCTGACCTGGCCTGACCCGGCCTGACCTGAACTGGCCTGAGCTGACACTACCTGACCTGACCTTACCCAACCTGACATTACCTAGCCTGACCTGAACTGTCCCGACTTTAACCGGGCTTACCTGACCTGACCTGACCAGACATGATCTGGCCTGGCCTGACCTTAACAGACTTGACCTGACCTGACATGACCTGTCCTGACCTGACCTTATCTGACCAGACCTGACCTGACCTGACTTGACATGACCTGACCTGACATTATATGATCTGGCCTGACCTGAACTGACCTGAACTGACAGCATCTGACCTGACATGACCTGACCTGACATGAACTGCCCTGACCTGATCTGATATGACCTGACCTGACCTGACCTGACTTGATCTGACCTGACCTGACCTAACCTGACCTGACCTGATCTGATTGACCTGACAGAACTGATCTGACCTGAGCTGACCTGATCTGACCTGACCTGACCTGTCCTGACTGATCTGACCTGTCCTGACTTTAACCGGCCTTACCTGACCTGACCTGTCCTGGCTGACCTGACCTGACCTGACCGACCTGAACTGACCAGGCCTGTCGTTACCTGACCTGACCTGACCTTACCTGACCTGACCTGACCAGTCCCAACCTTGCCTGGCCTGACATGACCTGATGTGACATGACATTACATGACCTGAACTGACCTGACCTGACCTGACCTGACCTGGGCAGACCTTAATTGACTGATCTGACCTGACCTGACCTGATCATATATGATCTGGCCTGGCCTGGCCTGACCTGAACTGACCAGAACTGACAGCATCTGGCCTGGCCTGACCTGACCTGTCCTGGCTTTAACAGGCCTTACCTGACCTGACCTGTCCTGACTGACCTAACCTGGCCTGACTGATCTGACCTGACCAGGCCTGACCTGACCTTACCTTATCTGACCAGACCTGACCTGACATGACCTGTTCTAACTTGCCCTGACCTTGCCTGACCTTGCCTGACCTTGCCTGAACTGGCCTGACATGAACTGAACTGAACTGACATCATCTGACCTGACCAGACCTGACATGACATG
>NW_016970151.1:0-713 GCF_001483705.2 Eufriesea mexicana
CTGATACATTACTGCTGGTGATAGTAGCAGGGACGAAAGTGTACTGAGTTCAGCCATCATAACTGTACCGCAGCCGTTGTACTAATTCGTACACTGATGATTAGAAGTCGATAGCAACGCAAGAGTAATCAATGTATAGGTCTGTAATGTCTGGAGATAATTTCAAATGACATTACTGTGCCTAGAACGTTCACCGACAGAGCAATGAAGCGGATGGATTAATGTGATCAATGATAATTTAGCTACGTAGCAGTTCTAGAACAATCGTCAGATAGATCCTAAATCGGTGGTGATATTGGCATATGTCAAAAGAGTACCGCGTACAACCGTCATAACATTTGTGTAACTGTTGCTTTCATTTGACCACTGATGGGTTAAATTTCACAGCAATCCAAGCATAATCGTTGTATAGTTCATTTATGTCGAATGATATATACGATTGGCAGTTCGGTGCTAAGCACATCCACCAACAGAGCGCTGTATAGGTTGGATTAACCTGTACACTGGTGATCCAAGTTCCGCAGCATATATAGAATAATCAATGCAGTGTACGGCAATGGCTTGAGAGACTTACAATTGACAGAAAATGCCTCCATCTACAAAGCGCAGCAGCTGCTGGATAAGTCTGTTCAGTGGTGATTTAAGTTCAATAGCAATTGTAGAGAGACCAAGGACATATGCATTATCGCTGGAGATATTAACAATTCGCATAA
>NW_016970152.1:0-255 GCF_001483705.2 Eufriesea mexicana
GTGTCGAACTGGTGCACAGTGTTTTTCGAAAATGGTCAATGTTCTAGGGAGATTACGGTGTCTGTGATTGATTAGGTGTGCTCTGTACATTTTCGATCTTCAATGTCTCGAAATTTTTATTCGTTGCAGGTTGAGAATTTCTCAGTATACTCTGGATGCACTCAAAGTTTCATAAAGGAAGTTTAAAATTTAGTAGGCTAGTTTATTTTCTTGTAATATAATATTTAATCAACTGTTTTACCATTTTACCAGTCT
>NW_016970153.1:0-1315 GCF_001483705.2 Eufriesea mexicana
TAGTATGTCCTGCTTGACTTTGGGGTGAGCAGCAATAGCGGTCTCGGTACGCTGAGTTGAGTTAGGCTAGATTTGGCTCTGTTCTGTTGGTTTGGGCTAGGCTTAAGTAGCACTGACCTATCTGACGTACACTACGATTCTATGGATTTCTGCGTACCTCACTCCACTATTGTGTGCTACTTGGAACTGGGGAGGCCGTTAGTATTGGTTGCAGCACGTTAGGTTTTGTTAGGTTACGCTTGGTTATGTTACGATTGGTTAGATTTGCAAAGTATAACTTTGACTTTAGTGCTATAGTTTGCTATAAGGTGGATTTCTGCGCCCAACAGGGCTCTAACATTTTTGGCTTGTCCCTGAGAAGGACAGCAATAGTGGTCTCTCAACGTCCTCTTCAGCCACGTTACGCTCGTTTAGGTTGGTTTAGGATAGGTTTGGATAGGATGGCATTAACTTAGTTGCAGTACAAAGCTATTTGGCCGGTTTTGGCGCTCCACAGTGCTCTCGTAGGTCCTTCTTGGCTCTGGGGTGGGCAGCAGTAACGGCCTCTGCACGTTAGATTGAGATAGGCTATATTGGGTTGTGCCATGATGGTATGGGTTATCCTTAAGCAGCTTTGACTTTTCTGATATACACAGCGATTCTATGGAATTCTGCGTTCTACACTCCGCCAATGTGGACTGCTTGACTCTGGGGAGGCCAGCAGTAATGGCCGCGGCACGTTATGCTGAGATCGGTTACGTTTGCTTATGTCACAACTGGTTAGGATTGGAGACGGGCAGCTTTGACTTTAATGCTATGGTCTGCTACTGGGCAGACTTCTGAGTCCTGCAGTGCTGCAATATTTTCAGCTTGGAAGTGGGAAGGACAGAAATAGTGTTCCCGGCATGATATGTTGTGTCAGGATACGATCGGTGATGTTGGGTTACGCTAAGATTGCACAGGATGGCTTTAACTTAATTGCAGTACGCTGCTATTCGGTGGTTTTCTGCGCTCTACTGTCCTCTAGTATATCCCGACTTCCTCTGGGATAGGCAGCAATAGCGGTCTCGGCTTGTTACTTTCACTTACGCTACGTTTGTCTATGCTCCGTCGGTTTGGGATATGTTTGCATGGCTTCGACTGTTCTGCTATACACAGCGATTACATGGATGTCTGCATTGTGCTCCCCACCAGTGTGCTCTGCTTGGCACTGGGATGGACAACAGTAGCGACCCCTGCAAGCTATGTTGAGACAGGCTACGTCCGGTTATGCTGGGATAAGTTATGTTTGGCCAGAATAGGTTTATCTTCTGTGCTGTGCACTGCTATTCAGTAG
>NW_016970154.1:0-1060 GCF_001483705.2 Eufriesea mexicana
CCTATCCTAACCTAACCAAACGTTGCATAACCGAACGTTATCTATCTCAACCTAGCGTGCCGAGAACAGTACTGCTGGCCTCCCCAGAGCAAAGATAACATACTAGAGCACAGCAGAGCGCAGGGGTCCACCGAACATTCCTTTATGCCGCGAAAGTAGAAGCTATCCGAACATAACCTGAGATACCATTATCTAACCAAGCGTACCCAATCTCAGCCTGTCGCGCCGAGACCACTATTACAGGCCTCCGCAGATCGAAGCAGAACATGCTATAGTGCAGCTGATCGCAGAATGCCACCAAATAGTTGTCTATAACACAAAAGTCAATGCTATCCCAACCAAACGCGACCTAACCTACCCTGACCGAACGTAACCAAACTCAACTTACCGTGTCACGACCGCAATTGCTGTCCTCCCCATAGTCGAGCAGCGCATAGTGGAGCAAAAAAGAGCGCAGGATTCCACCGCATAGAAGTGTACAGCACAAAAGTTGCAGCTATCAAGTGCTAACCTGGCAAATCTAACATGACAAAACGCATTCTAACTTAACCCAGCGTGCCAAGACCATTGTTGCTAGCTACTCAAGGGCCATGCAGAACATATTAGAGGAGAGCAGGGCGTAGGTATTCATAGAATCGCTGTGTATGGCAGAAAAATCAATGGCATCCAAACCTTACCATTGCTAACGTTAACTAACCAAACGTAACCTGACTACACCTGACTTGCCGCGGCCACTATTTCTGGCCACCCCCGAGCAAAGCAGAACATATTAGAGCACAGTAGATCGTATATGTCCATCGAAGAACAGTATGTAGTACAAATGTCAAAGGTACAATGTCCTAACCTAACCAATCGTAACACCACCAAACGTAACCAAATTCAACTAAACGTTCCGCCATAATTATTGCTGGCCTCTCCTGAGCCAGGCAGAACATATTAGAGGAGAGTTCGCTGCAGAAGTCCATAGAATCGCAGCCTGCAGAAGGAAAGTCAAAGATTACCAAACCAACCCCAAACAAACATAACCTAACCTAACGTAGCGAAGCACAAAGTAACGTGC
>NW_016970155.1:0-1450 GCF_001483705.2 Eufriesea mexicana
TGTCGAGGACACAAGTGGTGACCTCCCCATGTTCGAGCAGAACATATTAGAGTTCAGTAGAACACAGAAGTCCATAGTATAGCGGTGTATAGCACAAAAGTGTTAGCAATCCTAATATACCCCAAGCCCAAACGTAGCTTAACCCAACCTAGCGTACCGCGACCAATACTGCTGACCACATCGGGGCCAAGCAGAATATATAAGAGCCCCGTCGAGCGGAGAAGTCATCCGAATAGCAGTGCATAGCCCAAAAGTCAAAGATATCCTGACGAAACCTAGCCAAACCTAGCCACCGAATGTAACGTAAGTAAACCTAACTTGCCGCGACCACTATCGCTGGCCTCCACGGAGCCAACCAAGGCTTCTGCGCCCTACTCTCCGCTAATATGTTCAGCTTGGTGATGGGGAGGCCAGCAGTGGTGGTGTAAGCACGTTAGTTTTGGACTGGTTACGTTTGGCTTCGTTAGGCTTGGTCAGGATATGCTCGAGTATCCATTACTTCTGCCTTTACTCTTGGATGCAGCGGATTTCAGCTGCCTACTGTACACTAGTATATTCTGCTTGACTTTGCGGACGTCAGCAATTGTGGTGCTGGCACGATAGTTTGAGTTATGCTACGCTTGATTAATTTGGGGGAGGATAACTTTGACTATTGTGTTATACACTGCAATTCGGAGGATTCCTGCGCTCTTCGTTGCTCTATTATGCTCTGATCGACACTGGCGAGGCCTGCAATAGAAGTCTCGGCTCGTCAGGCATAGCTATTCCTCATTTTGTTATGTTAGGCTAGATCAGGATAGGTTAGGATATCTTTGACTATTGCGCTATACACTACTGTTTGTTGCTTATCCGCTATCTACTGTGCTCTGGTATATTCTGCTTGTCCCTGTTGAGTCCAGCAATAGTGGTCGCGGCACGTTTGGCTGAGTTTTATTACGATTGGTTATATTGTGTTTTGTTAGTTTAGGAAGGGAGAGTTTTGACTCTTGTGCTATACACTGCAACCCGTAGGAGATCTGCGATCTACGGCGCTCTAATTTGGCCGTCTTCGCGTTGGGCAGGACAAAAATAGTGGCCTCGGCATGTTACTTTGTGTCAGGCTACGTTCGGTTATGTTACTATTGGCTTTGTTAGGGAAGGATAGCTTTAACATTTGCGCTATGCACTAATATTCGGTGGATTTCTGCGCTGTACATTGTTCTACAATATCCTGCTTGATACTCGGGAGGCCTTCAGTATCGGTCGTGGCACGATAGGTTGAGTTAGGTTACGTTTGGTTAGTTTCGGATCGGCTATGTTTGGTTAGGATCGCTCTTACTTTCTTACTATACACTGCCATTCGTTGGGTTCCTGCCCGCCACTGTGCCCTAATGTGCTCTGCTTTGCACTGGTGAGGCCAGCAGTATTGAACTCGGCACGATGGGTTCAGGTATGCTACGTTTGCGTAGGT
>NW_016970156.1:0-586 GCF_001483705.2 Eufriesea mexicana
GAACTGACCTGACCTGACCTGACCTGACCCGTCCTCTCCTGACCTGAAATGAACTGACCTGACCTGACATGGCCTGACATGTCCTGACCATACCTGACAGATCTGACCTGACCTGACCTGATTTGACCTGACCTGACTTGACCTGACCATATATGATCTGTCCTGAACTGACCTGACCTGATCTGACATGACATGACCTGCCCTGAACTGGCCATACCTGGTCTGACATGTCCTGATCATACCTGACTGATCTGACCTGACCTGACCTGACCTGACCTGAACTGACCTTACCTGACCTGTCCCGACCAGACCTGACGTGAGCAGACCTGACCTGACATGACATGACCTTACCTGACCTTTCCCGACCTGACCTGACATGGCCTGACCTGACCTGTCCCTTCCAGACCTGACCTGGCCTGACCTGAACTGACATGAACTGCCAGCATCAGACCAGACCTGACCTGACATGACCTGACCTGACCTGCCCCGACCTGACCTGTCCTGACCTGACCTGACCTGCCCAGACCTGACCTGTTCTCTTCTGACCTGAACTGAACTGACTTGACTTTTCCAGAGGAGACCTGAC
>NW_016970156.1:640-980 GCF_001483705.2 Eufriesea mexicana
CCTCTCCTGACCTGGAGTGAACTGACCTGACTTGTCCACAGGAGACCTGACCTGACGTGACCTGACCTGACCTGACACGACCTGGCCTCGCATGGCCTGACCTGTCCTGACCTGAGCTAACCTGACCCGACCTGACATAACCAGACCTGACATGACCTGACCTGACAGCACCTTACCTTGCCAGACCTGGCCTGACCTGAACTGACCTGAACTGACATCATCTGACCTGACCTGTCATGGCATGATCTGCTCTGACCTGACCTGACCTGGCCGACCCGACCTGACCTGACCTGATATGACATGAGCTGATCTGAAGTGAACTGACCTCAACAGACCTGGC
>NW_016970157.1:0-608 GCF_001483705.2 Eufriesea mexicana
ACTACGATGTTAGACGAAAATGTCAATAAATTTGAATTTCCCAAACACATTCTATATCAATGCTATGTCTATATCGCGCCAATAGTTTCTTTCATCCTTGTTTATACAAGAGAGTTCGCTCACCACAATATTAGTCGAAAATGTCAATAAAATTGAATTTTTCAGCCATATTCTATAGCACTGCGACGGCTATAGCACGCCAATAGAATCCTTCCTCCTTATTAGTCAAGGAAAGATAGCACACCATGATATTAGTCGAAAATGCCAACCAATTTGTATTTTCCAACCACATTCAGTATCACTGCAATGGCTATAGCACGCCAACAGCATCTTTGCTCCTTATTTATGGAAGCAAGATAACTCACCACAATATGAGTCGAAAATGTCAATGAAATTGACCTTTCCAGCCAGATTCTATAGCATTGCAACGGCTATAGCAAGTGAATTGCATCATTGCTCCTTGTATATGCAAGAAAGTTAGCTCACTACGATGTTAGGCGAAAACGTCAATAAATTTGAATTTCCCAAACACATTCCATATCAACGCAATGGCTATATCGCGCCAATAGTATCTTTCATCCTTATTTATACAAGAGAGTTCGCTCACC
>NW_016970158.1:0-544 GCF_001483705.2 Eufriesea mexicana
AGGCCAGTAATAGCAGTCGCGGCGTGTCATTGTAAGTTGGGATACGTTCGGATACGTTATGATACTCGAGGTTAGGAGAGGATAGCTATAGCTCTAGTGCTATAGTCTTCTATTAGGTCGATTTCTGCGCCCTAGAGTGCTGTAATATTTTCAGTTTGGCTCTGGAAAGGCCAGCAATAGTGGTCTCGGCACCTTAAAATGCGCCACGTTATGTTCGGTTAGTTTGGGTCTGGCTAAGTATGGTCAGGATAGCATTAACTTTTTTGCTTTAACCACTGCTACTCCGTGGGTTTCTGCGCTCTACTGTGCCCTAGTATGTCCTGCTTGGCCCAGGAGTGGGCCACAATAGCGGTCTCGGCTTGTTAGCTTGAGTCAGGCTATGTTTGACTATGTTGTGTTGGTATGGGTTAGGCTTGGGTAGCTTCGTCTTTTCTGGTATACACAGCGGTTCCATGAATTTCTGCGTTCTACTCTTCACTGCTGTGCCCCGCTTCGGACTAGGGAGGCCAGCAATAGTGGTCCTGCCTCGTTAGTTCGAGATAGG